>NW_021189767.1:0-1268 GCF_002162155.2 Triticum dicoccoides | reverse complement strand
ACCTAATATGCAAGGAACTCGGATTGGTGGTGGATATATGGTGGTGGTATATGGCAGCGGTGGTGGTAGCGGTGGTAGTATATGGATATGGATCGGTGGTGGTATATGGACACGGATTGGTGGTGGTATATGGATACGGATTCGGAGCGGTGGCGGATAAGCGGTGGTGGTAGATGGCAGGGGCGATGATGATGGTGCGGCGGCGGCGTGACAACTTATGACCAGAACTCGAAACTCTAAAAGACTAGACTCTAAGACCAGCAACTAGACACGACGATGCAACCGCAAATTCAACAAAGCAAAACCCTAAAAAGATTATGCAAAGGCTCAGATTGGTTCGGATATGATGAACTAACCCTAATTTTTTTGTGGCTTTTTCGTGGATTGTAGGTATGAAGAACAGACTCGATCTAAACTACGAAAAACTGTAAAATCTCACCGAGCAACCTGGAAATCTGATACCACTTGATAGAGGCAAAGGTGTCCCGTCTTTCGATGAGATGATGGATATCGCTTTGGTGGCAGTCGACTTTGACGATCCGACTACGAACGTGCGAGGACGTCGCGCCTTAGCAATCGCTAAACCAACTCCAAGAGGTTATTGACCACGCCGGAGCACGATCAACCTGACCACGAGGGTTTGTTTCCTGCGAGCAAACGAAGAACAAGCAAGAAACTGAGATTGCAATCTGGATATTGCGAATATAAGATGAAAGCTTTATTGATCAAGGTGGGGTTCTGTGACGCCTTTGTCTGGTCGTTGAACACAAACGAAGTACGCGAAGTTGCAGCTATGGCGAACTTTTAATCTAAACGAAACCCAAAGTCTAAACGATGCCCTAAGGGCTGTATATATGGAGGAAGAGGGGGGAATTTCGTGGCCCTTGGTGGAGGGGTCCGAAATCAACCCTATCTCTTGTTTCCCCACACATACGGACTCTAAAAATAGCCTATACTTATGTATTTCGAAATTACATGGGCCTGGCCCAATAATAAGGTGACGCAGCACCTAAAATAGCCTCGGGACGAAATTTATGAAGTGGCATCTTGTATATTTCGTCCAAGGCTTCATGCACCCATTATGGTGGCTTCAAAGTCCTGAAATCATCACTTGTAACTCCGTTCTTGTTCCCCTTGCGCATGCCATCATCTCCATGCTTGTTCTTGCTCCAATGTTCATCCTTCTCCAAGCTAGGCCCTTCATTTGTAAGCAAAACAAATGTATCCAATTTAGGCAGCATCATATTCTCATGAACATTAGAATCATT
>NW_021189766.1:0-1280 GCF_002162155.2 Triticum dicoccoides | reverse complement strand
CTACCAAAACCAACCCGACGACAACCACAGTAACACGTCTCTTTATGAGATATGTGTATCTCTGACACTGACCCGACCTTTGGAGCTAAGCTGGTAAATTTATTACCTTTCACCACGGTAAAACGATCCGGCTCCATTGCTATATAAAGGCCACCTTGTGACCTTACCCAGCAACCCTCACTTTGTGCACAACACTCACGCTTTTTCCTATCATGCCGAACCCCAGCATTCATCTGAGGACCCCAGATGCAACCCCAGGTAGCTTTGTCAAAATATTGTGGGATTTTACCCGCAGTACCATGGGTTCTACCCAGCCACCCCAGTATGAGCTGTTCAAATCGAGGATCACCCCATCCACCTCGGAATATAGGGCAGCAGTACACATTCCTCCTGTAGACCCCAACCAAGATCCAACAGAAGTTTCCTTCGTGGGGAAATCTATGCCAACCCCACACTTGGCCATAGAGGCTGATGCGAAAGAAGCGATTGCTCGTCTTCGATCCGCAGTACCCTATGCCCGCGAACGAGGATATTATTACTTTCCGAGTCGTGCAGCACCCGGAGAAGTAACATCTTTTCCCGGTGGACGTATTGAGAGAGACCCAGTTTTGGCCAACCTTATCCAGTACATCATTTCTCAAGAGCATTTGAACCAGCGAGTGATGGATTATCTCTAGAGCCTTGCAGATTTAAATCCTCAGATTGCCATCGGCCGACCACTGAGACCCGACAGGGAGAGACGCATACATCGACTGGTCAATCCACTGCCTCCGATTGAAGAAGAATGTATTCCTTTACCAGAGACATTTTACCAGGACTCCACCCAGTTACCATTTTCATTTTAGATGTCACTACTGTATTTGTTCCTTGCAGCATTTATTTATGTGTGTGACTTATGCGTGATACCCTGAGTTTGTACGACGAGTCAATTATTTGGCCTCTGCTAATGTGTGTAGTTTTTGTTGTGGTTTATGCTCCTTTAAATTAACTGTTTTTCCCTCACAAATCCTGGAATGAGATTTCTTTTCCCTGAGTTGCTACATCTACACTTTCTCACGATGTGGATTAATTGATTTCACTCAGCACCAGGCAGCAGACTCACAACCATAATCTTTCGGACACATACACTGTTTGCAAAACTTTGCAACGGCGTTACATCCAGCTAACCACCCCCTAACAACAGTTAGCACCCGGCACACTCCATCTACTCCTCATGATCACCACCTCCGCGGAGAGCCAACACCCGAGCCGCAGCATCGCGATACTCGTCGAAGATCATC
>NW_021189765.1:0-1000 GCF_002162155.2 Triticum dicoccoides | reverse complement strand
GTGACAAAGAGCTCATCGTAAAAGGTTACGTTGATGCAAGCTTTGACACTGATCCGGACGATTCTAAATCGCAAACCGGATACGTGTTTACATTAAATGGTGGAGCTGTCAGTTGGTGCAGTTCTAAACAAAGCGTCGTAGCGGGATCTACATGTGAAGCGGAATACATAGCTGCTTCGGAAGCAGCAAATGAAGGAGTCTGGATGAAGGAGTTCATATCCGATCTAGGTGTCATACCTAGTGCATCGGGTCCAATGAAAATCTTTTGTGACAATACTGGTGCAATTGCCTTGGCAAAGGAATCCAGATTTCACAAAAGGACCAAACACATCAAGAGACGCTTCAACTCCATCTGGGATCTAGTCCAGGTGGGAGACATAGAGATTTGCAAGATACATACGGATCTGAATGTTGCAGACCCGTTGACTAAGCCTCTTCCACGAGCAAAACATGATCAGCACCAAAGCTCCATGGGTGTTAGAATCATTACAGTGTAATCTAGATTATTGACTCTAGTGCAAGTGGGAGACTGAAGGAAATATGCCCTAGAGGCAATAATAAAGTTATTATTTATTTCCTTATAATCATGATAAAAGTTTATTATTCATGCTAGAATTGTATTTACCGGAAACATAATACATGTGTGAATACATAGACAAACAAAGTGTCACTAGTATGCCTCTACTTGACTAGCTCGTTAATCAAAAGATGGTTATGTTTCCTAACCATGAACAATGAGTTGTTATTTGATTAACGAGGTCACATCATTAGTAGAATGATCTGATTGACATGACCCATTCCATTAGCTTAGCACCCGATCGTTTAGTATGTTGCTATTGCTTTCTTCATGACTTATACATGTTCCTATGACTATGAGATTATGCAACTCCCGTTTACCGGAGGAACACTTTGGGTACTACCAAACGTCACAACGTAACTGGGTGATTATAAAGGAGTACTACATGTGTCTCCAATGGTCGATGTTGGGTTGGCGTATTTC
>NW_021189764.1:0-692 GCF_002162155.2 Triticum dicoccoides | reverse complement strand
CGTACTAGGGCGAAAGGGGGCGGCGGGCGCCGTACGTGGGCGAGAGGGGGCGGCGGGTGACGGCGGGCGGCGTCGAGGGCGCGGGCGACGGCGGGCGGCGTCGAGGGCGAGGTCGACGGCGGGCGGCGTCGAGGGCGAGGGCGGCAGGCCTTCGGCGCGGCAGAGAACGAGCGGAGAAATGGAGGCGACGGGTCGGGCGGTTGTATTTATAGCCCCCCCCCCCTTTAGTCGCGGTTGGGAAGGCGACCCACGACTAAAGGGTAACCTTTACTCGCGGTTGGGGAGGCGACCCGCGACTAAAGGACTTTTTTGGCGGGTTTTTCGTTCCCGCGCGCAACCACCTTTAGTCGCGGTTGGGCAGGCCAACCGCGACTAAAGGTATTTTCCAAATACTTTTTCTTTTTCAAAATCTTAAAAATACAAATAATATATCAAAAAATTCAGAAAAATAAAACTAATTCAATTCAAAATTCTAAAAATACAAATAATATATCAAAAAATTAAGAAAAATAAAACTAATTCAATTCAATATGTTAAAAATACAAATAATATATCAAAAAATTAAGAAAAATAGAACTAATTCAATTCAATATGTTAAAAATACAAATAATATATCAAAAAATTCAGAAAAAAAACTAATTCAATTCAAAATGTTAAAAATACAAATAATATATCAAAAAATTCAGAAAAAT
>NW_021189763.1:0-1320 GCF_002162155.2 Triticum dicoccoides | reverse complement strand
CTCTCCTCCTTTATATACGGAGGCAGGGGCACCTCTAAACACACAAGTTGACACAAGTTGATCCACGTGATCTATTCCTTAGCCGTGTGCGGTGCCCCCTGCCACCATATACCTCGATAATACTGTAGCGGAGTTTAGGCGAAGCCCTGCTGCTGTAGTTCATCAAGATCGTCACCACGCCGTCGTGCTGACGGAACTCTTCCCCGACACTTTGCTGGATCGGAGTCCGGGGATCGTCATCGAGCTGAACGTGTGCTCAAACTCGGAGGTGCCGTAGTTTCGGTGCTTGATCGGTTGGATCGTGAAGACGTACGACTACTTCCTCTACGTCGTGTCATCGCTTCCGCAGTCGGTCTGCGTTGGGTACGTAGACAACACTCTCCCCTCGTTGCTATGCATCACATGATCTTGCGTGTGCGTAGGAATTTTTTTGAAATTACTACGAAACCCAACAGTGGCATCCAAGCCTAGGTTATTTATGTTGATGTTATATGCACGAGTAGAACACAAGTGAGTTGTGGACGATACAAGTCATACTGCCTACCAGCATGTCATACTTTGGTTCGGCGGTATTGTTGGACGAGACGACCCGGACCAACCTTACGCGTACGCTTACGCGAGACCGGTTCCCTCGACGTGCTTTGCACAGAGATGGCTTGCGGGCGACTGTCTCTCCAACTTTAGTTGAACCAAGTATGGCTACGCCCGGTCCTTGCGAAGTTTAAAACGGAGTCTATTTGACAAACTATCGTTGTGGTTTTGATGCGTAGGTGAGATTGGTTCTTACTTAAGCCCGTAGCAGCCACGTAAAACATGCAACAACAAAGTAGAGGACGTCTAACTTGTTTTTGCAGGGCATGTTGTGATGTGATATGGTCAAAGCATGATGCTGAATTTTATTGTATGAGATGATCATGTTTTGTAACCGAGTTATCGGCAACTGGCAGGAGCCATATGGTTGTCGCTTTATTGTATGCAATGCAATCGCGATGTAATGCTTTACTTTATTACTAAACGGTAGTGATAGTCGTGGAAGCATAAGATTGGCGAGACGACAACGATGCTACGATGGAGATCAAGGTGTCGCGCCGGTGACGATGGTGATCATGACGGTGCTTCGGAGATGGAGATCACAAGCACATGATGATGATGACCATATCATATCACTTATATTGATTGCATGTGATGTTTATCTTTTTATGCATCTTATCTTGCTTTGATTGATGGTAGCATTATAAGATGATCTCTCACTAAATTATCAAGAAGTGTTCTCCCTGAGTATGCACCGTTGCCAAAGTTCGTCGTGCCCAGACACCACGT
>NW_021189762.1:0-1824 GCF_002162155.2 Triticum dicoccoides | reverse complement strand
AGGATGCCTCGGATCTGCCGCTTTGTCAGCATGTAATTCATCAAACTTTTTCCACGCAACACCATCCGATGTGTGTACCATCATCAGATTCCCATCTGCATCTAGTTCGGTTCTTTTGCCTGTTTTGTGCCATGTCATCTGTCTGGCCGTCTCTTCGACCATGAAAAGACGTTGAAGTCTTGGTACGATTGGCATATACCGAAGAACACTAACGGGGATTTTGGTCTGTGTCTTCTCACCCATACCGTTGTCTACCACAATATACCTGGAAGACTTGCAAATGGGACAATAGTTCAAGTCCGCATAGTCAAGCCTAAATAAGGCACATCCTTTCTCACAGGCATGTATCTTCTCATAGGGCATCTTTAGTGCACGGAGGATTTTGTCCGACTGGTACAGGTTTGCAGGCATTACATGGCCTTTGGGTAGAAAGCGTCCAAATACTGTCATAATTGCGTCATAGCATTCTCTACCCAAGTTGAACTGAGCCTTCAGAGCCATTACTTGTGAGATGGCATCCAACTGACAAAGCTCAGTGTGCTCGTGGAGCGGACGTTTCGAAGACTCCAACATTTCATTGAAGGCCTTTGCAGATTCCTCCATCTCCTCGTCCGAATCCCGAGCATCATCATAGCCTTGCACCATGTTTTCCATCCCGGTACCATGCTCGTCGGTGCGACGACGATCCACCTCAGCTCGGTCACGTTGGGCAGACTCACCATGAAATGTCCGCACGTATAATCGGGCGTAAAACCACTCTTCTGCAGGTGTTTGCCCATTTCATCCTCTGTCTTCTTTTCCCAATTGCCGCACCGGAAACAGGGGCACCAGGTTTTCTTTTGGCCATTTGCAAATGCGGCTTGCACAAACCCCTTAGTTTTTGTGAACCATTCAGCGCTCCATTTGTTCTAACCAGTGTGACCGGTATACATCCAAGCACGGTCACTCATCTTGACTTTCAGAGCTACTGGACACACAACAATTATATATGTAATTCACCATGTATATATTCATCAGTTGATCTACTTTGTCAATTTTATTACGTCCATGCAACCTACACTCTAATAGGTAATGATAGGTCCTAATCCCACCCGTGTATGTGTAGATTGGGTTCATTTTCCCATGCTATGCTCCGGATCCGACGCAAAATTTCGGCAGCACCTCCCCGCTGTTCTCCTGATACACGTCTCTGCAATAAACAGAGAGGATGTGTACCCGGAGAATAACAGGGGAGGCACTGACGAAATATATGCGTCGGATCTGGAGCAAAGCATATGGGAAAACGAACCCAATCTACACATACTCGGGCTGTCCATGGATAGCGTTGGACAATTCGAAAGAATCAAGGTTATAAATATGCAAATGCATGCATATTTATAACTATGACGCTTTCGAGCGGGAGACACATATTGGTTACGCATACTGATGATTCAAGACACATATATAGCTAGCTATCAAGTTTCATCAAAATAGATCAAACAATTAATGGGGGAGGAGGACTTGTCATTTGTGCTCACCCACGAACGAAGGGGCAGAGCTTGTCAAACGCACGGCGAGGTCGTCGAACACCAAACCTCGCAGCGATGAAACAACTGCACATTTAAAACTACACGATCAACACAATTATATATGATGTTTTTCATAACAAAATCGAAAAATATATGACCTAACTAATAATTCACAAATATATGACCCCGTCGGCCTCTGGAAGGCCAAAGAACACCTTTTCGGGAGGTGTCGGTGGTCGGGGTGTCCTGTCGGTGTCGGGGTGCCGTGTCGGGGTCGGGGTGCTGTTTCGGGGTCGGGGGGTCGGTTGTCGGGGTG
>NW_021189761.1:0-1820 GCF_002162155.2 Triticum dicoccoides | reverse complement strand
GGGTTGCCATACCACTCTGGTGCGGAACGTGTCCTTGTGGACCTACGAAGTTCAGTAGCAACTTGATCAGAAGTACCTTGATCATCATCATTGGTTCCCTCTTCAGTTGGTGTGGGCATCACAGGAACATTTTCCTGAGCTGCACCACTTTCCCGTTCGAGAGGTAGTACTTCATCGAGTTCTACTTTCCTCCCACTTACTTCTTTCGAGAGAAACTCTTTTTCCAGAAAGCATCCGTTCTTGGCAACAAAGATCTTGCCCTCGGATCTTAAGTAGAAGGTATACCCTACAGTTTCCTTAGGGTATCCTATGAAGACGCATTTTTCCGACTTGGGTTCGAGCTTTTCAGGTTGAAGTTTCTTGACATAAGCATCGCATCCCCAAACTTTTAGAAACGACAGCTTAGGTTTCTTCCCAAACCATAATTCATACGGTGACGTCTCAACGGATTTAGACGGTGCCCTATTTAAAGTGAATGTAGCTGTCTCTAGAGCGTATCCCCAAAATGATAGCGGTAAATCGGTAAGAGACATCGTAGACCGCACCATATCCAATAGAGTGCGATTACGACGTTCGGACACACCGTTTCGCTGAGGTGTTCCAGGCGGCGTGAGTTGTGAAATGATTCCACATTTCCTTAAGTGTGTGCCAAATTCGTGACTTAAATATTCTCCTCCACGATCTGATCGTAGGAACTTTATCTTTCGGTCACGTTGATTCTCCACCTCATTCTGAAATTCCTTGAACTTTTCAAAGGTCTCAGACTTGTGTTTTATTAAGTAGACATACCCATATCTACTTAAGTCATCAGTGAGAGTGAGAACATAACGATATCCTCTGGGAGCTTCAACACTCATTGGACCGCACACATCGGTATGTATGATTTCCAACAAGTTGGTTGCTCGCTCCATTGTTCCAGAGAACGGAGTCTTGGTCATTTTGCCCATGAGGCATGGTTCGCACGTGTCAAACGATTCATAATCAAGAGACTCTAAAAGTCCATCAGCATGGAGCTTCTTCATGCGCTTGACACCAATGTGACCAAGGCGGCAGTGCCACAAGTATGTGGGACTATCGTTATCAACTTTACATCTTTTGGCATCTACACTATGAACATGTGTAATATTACGCTCGAGATTCATTAAGAATAAACCATTGACCATCGGAGCATGACCATAAAACATATCTCTCATATAAATCAAACAACCATTATTCTCGGACTTAAATGAGTAGCCATCTCGTATTAAACGAGATCCTGATACAATGTTCATGCTCAAACTTGGCACTAGATAACAATTATTAAGGTTCAAAACTAATCCCGTAGGTAAATGTAGAGGCAACGTGCCGACGGCGATCACATCGACTCTGGAACCATTCCCGACGCGCATCGTCACCTCGTCCTTCACCAGTCTCCGTTTATTCCGCAGCTCCTGCTGTGAGTTACAAATATGAGCAACGACACCGGTATCAAATACCCAGGAGTTACTACGAGTACTGGTAAGGTACACATCAATTACATGTATATCAAATATACCTTTGGTGTTGCCGGCCTTCTTATCCGCTAAGTATTTGGGGCAGTTCCGCTTCCAGTGACCCTTCCCCTTGCAATAAAAGCACTCAGTCTCAGGCTTGGGTCCATTCTTTGACTTTTTCCCGGCAACTGGCTTACCAGGCGCGGCAACCTCCTTGCCGTCCTTCTTGAAGTTCTTCTTACCCTTGCCCTTCTTGAACTTAGTGGTCTTATTGACCATCAACACTTGATGTTCTTTCTTGATTTCAGCCTCTGCTGACTTCAGCATCGAGAACACTTCAGGAATGGT
>NW_021189760.1:0-1301 GCF_002162155.2 Triticum dicoccoides | reverse complement strand
CCTCTCTTACCGGGAAATGTCTCCTAGTGTTACCGCTGAGCCATGGTAGCTTGCTACTGCTCTGGAACACTTAGGCTGGCCGGCATGTGTCCTTCTTCGTTCCTGTGTCTGTCCCTTCGGGGAAATGTCACGCTTGAGTACCGGAGTCCTGTTAGCCCGCTACAGCCCGGTTTACCGGAGTCCTGCTAGCCCAGTGCTACAGCCCGGACCCACTTGCTGATGACCGACACGTTCGAAGCTGGGTCATGGATGCCTGTCCCTGTAAGTCTGTGCCACTTTGGGTCTACGACTAGTCATGTCAGCCCGGGCTCTTTATCATATGGATGCTAGCGACACTATCATATACGTGAGCCAAAATGCGCAAACGGTCCCGGGCAAAGGTAAGACGACACCCGTGGGGATACCGTGCGTGAGGCCGCAAGGTGATATGAGGTGTTACCGGCTAGATCGATGTGACATCGAGTCGGGGTCCAGACAGCGTTGGCATCAGAGCCGGACTGCCTGTAGGTTCTCCAAGCCAAACTGGTCGATGTTGAGTCTAGAAATTCTTTAGTTATATGTAGGGGAATTGTTTGTGGGTTGGAACGTAAGGCTCTTTTTACTCCTTTATCTTATGACATTCTGATCTGAGTCAGTCCATTCTTCCACCGGGGGTTAAGGAATTAGGATCTGTTCTCTCTATCAGGATCACGAGTTACTAATCAGTAGTACCTTATAAGTTTGATGGTTACTAGCCTAGTTCAGTTCTACTACCACATTATGTTGCCAGAATGGTTTCAGAACTTTGATATGGTGATGTTGAGTGTGTACGAAATCCTTTGTCAAATGTCTCAAATCCTTTTTGAGCATTTACAGCTGTTATGCTGCCGAAATTTTGCTAGAAATTCTAATGCCTTTGCATTATGATTGTGCTTTCAGATGGCCACTCGCGACCTCAATCAAGTGGTTCGCCTGACTCGATGCCTAGATGTACCCGGCCATACTGCTAAGTTGGTCAGGGTAATGACTGAGGCTGGATACCGCTGGTATCCCGAGTACACGGTCGAAGAGCAATTCTGAGATTTTAATCAAAGCCAGTATCTCTGCACTGTCAGGATATTTCCATCTTATCCTGGATCCACCGAGCCTCTTCACTGCTCCTATGGACTCGGGGTTACTATTGAGATGGCTGTGCAGGACGCCGCCTACTCTATGATGACCATTATGCGAGTCAGATCTGGGTTATTTCGGGACTCTGATTTCCGGTATATGCCAGGATCACTTCCGGGAGCGCAAGGGTATCTCCAGGCTATCTATGCTGA
>NW_021189759.1:0-1360 GCF_002162155.2 Triticum dicoccoides | reverse complement strand
TCCCGTGCACGACCGAACCCCGGCGGCCGCAGCCGAGCTCGCCGCCGTCGACTCCGGCCACCCCGACCCCAACGGGCTCCGCCAAGAGCTGCGGGTTGGCCTCAGCTCCACTCCGGTGGTCTCCGCAGTCCGTTTGGTGGCCGAAATGACCAAAACCACTTCCGCCGCCGCGTCGGGCTCGCCGGCGGCTAAACGCCGGTGCAGCCGACTCGGGTTTGACCACGGGTGGGCCCTGGTTGACTCCCCTGAGTCAATGACAGGTGGGGCCCAGCCCTGTTAATTAAACAGGATTAGTTTTAATTAAGTTTTAATTAAAATAATCACCCTGACATGCGGGACCCACTGTCAGGTTTGACCTGGACCAGTTCCGTTGACCTGCTGACGTCACACTGACGTCAGGCTGACGCAGTAATTGATTTTCTGGATTTAATTTAAATCAGGAAATTCCAGAATATTATTTAAACTTCAAAAAATTCATAACTTTTATTCTGTAACTCCAAATTGGACAAATTATATATGAAAAATGATCAGAAAAATCCAATCTATCCATCTGTACTATTTTCATGCATGATCAAACAAGTTAAATTGATGTTTTAAGCAGAACAAGAAAAGGCACTTTAAAAGGCCATATTTGAATTTGGAATTTGAATCTTTGATTCAAATTTGTTCAAACCCTTCTGGCTTTAGTTGCATTAGCCCAATACACTCATATTGCCATGTTTCATGCATGCATCATATTGTTGCACATTGTTTGGTGATGCTTGTGTATCGATGCCCTTTGCGACAGGTTCTGTCCCCGAGGAGTACCGTGATTACCCTAACGAAGAACCGTATCCGTGCATCGAACCATCAGGAAAGCAACCAATCATTTGATCATATCGATACAATCCCATGTTCTCGCCCCTGCTCTCTTTTACTGCATTAAGACAATGCGTTTCAAACTGCTGTGTGCTACGGTAGTTGGACCCATTTCCTCTGCATGACCTGTCATTGCCACAGTAACTAGATGAAACCCACTAGCATGTGTAGGAGTTGTTTGAGCCATATGTATGTGTTGTTCCTACCTTGCTATGCCTGCTATGCTTAGAGTCGTGTCAGGTCTGGTTCATCTGGGTGATGGGCTAGAGTGAAATGTTTATCTCGGTAATGAGAGTGGTGTGGTGAACACGATTTGGTAAAGGTATCGATGAGAGGCCATGTAGGAGTACATGGTGGGTTGTTTCATTGAAGCCGACCTTAAGCACTGAGATCTGTATGCGTGATTTAAGATACAGCTACTACCATGCATTGGGCCCTGAAATATGACCCCGCTCGACTTCTTATTCACCCTAGCTCTCTGTCCAGGAGTTGCAAGTAGTTT
>NW_021189758.1:0-1744 GCF_002162155.2 Triticum dicoccoides | reverse complement strand
GAGGAGATGTCATTTGTGCTCACCCACGAACGTCGGGGCAGAGCTCGTTGAACGCACGGGGAGGTCGTCGAACACCAGACCCTCGCAGCGACGAAACAACTGCACATTTAAATCCACCCGATCAACACAAATATACATTCCTTTCAGTGTGCACTTAAATAGTCTGTCCACTGTACAATGTGATTTTTTTCAGTAGGGGTATAGGCAAGAACTCATAGACATCATACCTTGGGCAAGAAGTGCTCAAGCGAGGAAACGAGAGTGACCAAGGCTGGATCAAGCCCAATCTCCTCCTTTACCTCCCTTAATGTTGTTGCTGCATCATCAGCATCACCCTCCTATGACTTTCCTCCGGGCAATGCAACCTCCCCTGCAAATCTCAAGTGGAGAAAACAAAATCAGATAGGGTTTATCCAGCTCGTGTCTAGGTTGGTATCTATTTGTGAACCTGATTGTTCAAATATAAAAGCTAAGTAAGCCAAACCAGCACTAAACAGAAAAAGCTAGGTTAAAAATCCTCTTAAAATTATAGGCCAGCCTCTTAAAATTTCTTTCTCAGATAAATTCATGGGATAACTTACCTTCAGATTTTATCTGAATTCATGACGAATGCGTAACTAGGCACGTAAAGTTTGAACAAACAAGTATGAAATGAGTAATTTGGAATCTGCGGAGTAGCACATAGCAGTGCCAAACAGGTCAAAATGCTTTCTGCCACCAATTTATTATCTAAAACGGAAAAACAAAGTGGACATGAAATAAATTAGACGGCATGCACACCCGCTATTGTGTAAAGCATGCGTGTGTATCTCTCCTTTCCCCTCTGATATATCTCATATGAAACTGTACCCGGAGTGGATGAATTAGCTTTCTATATATGCGACATAAGAGAGCGAGGAAACATAAGGAAGCACTCTCTTAAAGAGGATTTCAAGGAATCAAGGAAATATGAGCCAAAAAGATAAGGCTAAATTAACCTTCTATATATGTGAAATAAGAGAGCGAGGAAATATAAGGAATGAAAAAGAGGCTAAAAAAACATGTTGCATGTATAATTTATAAGGAGGAGAGGGCCATGCACGTTGAATCACCTTTCATGATCAAGAATGAAATATAGTAGAAATAGAATGCAAGTATGGCGGTAATGCAAGTAGAAACAGATTCCAAACTGCATTACAACTATGGTGTTGATTGGGACCTAATCCGTTGACCAACGGTCTTGATTTCGGTATCATGGCGGAAGAAGCCGTGCTCTCAGCCTACGAATGGAACCAAGTATGATACTTATATTCTTACCAACAGAAATATAGAGATACACATTCTGTGCTATACCCAGGTAATGGTTTTGGTTGGGGCTTAAGCTTTGGGAGAGATGAGAGCAAGATACGTGATAAAGGCAAGGTGGTTGCTTTTCTATTTCCTGCTTAACTTCCATACATAGGTACATCTCTTTTTATAAGCCAAGGATATAAGCGTGGTGATCAAATCCTGCCTTTAATTCTAGATTCTCTGTGGAGTTCCATACAGAAAAATAATGTATGCAAGGGGGTTGCTTCCAAAGAGCTGACCAAGATTTATATTTATGAGGTTTGCAAATTTTAAATCTTTGAGAAACCACAAGGTAATGGGATTTCAGAATAACATACATATTTTTGAATTTTGAAAAATATAAGTCTTTTGTTGGCAGCTAATTAATATTTCGGATTTACAATTTAGCTTGTGTAGGTGCATTTCCCTTCCAAAA
>NW_021189757.1:0-1562 GCF_002162155.2 Triticum dicoccoides | reverse complement strand
TGTTAATGGCACGTGTAACAGTTGGGCCTAATTAATGCCTGTGTTGAATCCGGCCTGCTTACAGCCCATCTGTTAATGACCCGTGACACAGTTGGGCCTATGACCCGCGTTGATACCGGCCTACTTAAAGCCCATAATTTTATTGGGCCAAACATGGCCTGAGATATATTTTGGTCTGCTAACGGCTCGTTTTCTATTTGGGCCAGACATGGGCCTAAGACAGTTTCGGCCTGTGTTGGCTAGTGAATTTTTGGGCTCAAAGCTAGCCCAATCTAGTTTTTAGCCTATTAAAAGCCCAAGGTATTCTCTGGCCCAGCTGGCCTGAACTTTACTCGGCCTGTTAATGGCCGAAGATTATTATAGGACCACGTTTCGGCCCATATATAGCGTAGCGAGTTACGGGCCGGTCTAAAGACCGACAACATTTGAGATCTGTTGAAGCTTTCGGCCTAAATTATAGCATACCGACTAAGAATAAACCTAGACTATACAATAAAGAAAGTACGGCATATTACATCCACTTGGCATCAAAGTTCGCCACTGGTGATAATAAAGCGCAGCGAGAGTGCGGATTACATACACTGGGCATCGAAGGTCGCCACCAGTGCATATAAATGCACCGACAAAAGAATATACAAAACTGAGAGCACTTCAAAAGGCATTAGGCCTGGCCTGGAGGTGCACCGCAAGCAGCAGAATAAGCTGATGAGACCTCAGTTGTGTCAACGATAGATGCTCTAACCCTAGTTGCATAACATGAAAGTTGTCCTCTGAGGTCTTCTTTGCATCATTGACGTCAAGTCGGAGCTGAGCTGAAGCAAGCATTTCCGCTTTAAGTTGAGACTGGAGAAATCGAACTGATTGAGGCAGCAACTGCACAGAGGTTGTCTCCAGCTGTTGGTGAGTAGCTTCAACTCACTGTCTTCATCAAGACATGACCTTGGGGTCATCTCGCTCTCTTCAAGATGGTTTGGCTCACTATCTTCCCTAAAGTTCTGCCTAGCATAAGAGATATGACTCTGAAAGAAAAATAAGGAGACACGTAACAAGTTTCACAATTATATAAGCAAATAAATGGATCTGTTCTGCATAAGGAACGTGTTTTTACAACTACAATTTAAAACTGGTAGGTGTTGCAAACATCCAATCAGATGTAAACACCAAAGTAAACAACAGTGGAGGAAATTATGCCTATCCAAATCTATACTAGAACAAAGTTGGAAGGCTTGAGAAGGATGAACTTACATTACATGTTAACACGGGCACGACAAAGCCCTTCTCCATGTCGATGGAAGCATAATTCAAGAAATTCCCCAAAGAAACTTCTTTATAAGTGTTGCCTTTATTCTACATTTTGTAAAGAGTAAATATAGATCAAATAATATTGGAAAAAACAGAGGATAATGAAGCTCAGGTGCAGAGTGATGATACATAATCAAATAGCTATTAATTAAGTACCGTGTTACAAGGCAAAAGGTACCGACAAGAGGAATGCATACATCAACGTGTGAAGTAGCATTGGCTTTATTCAACATTTTGGTAATAGTATATGTATATCTGAT
>NW_021189756.1:0-2803 GCF_002162155.2 Triticum dicoccoides | reverse complement strand
AGATGACCCAACTTTGTATTAACTTTATATTAAAGTTAGTACAAAGTTGAGTCATCTATTTTGGAACGGAGGGAGTATGTAGTAGATAGATTTCCTCACATCTTCCTCAGCATGACATTTGAGGCAACTAGCTTGACCTCCCCCTTCTTGCATGTGTTGCATGGTTGAATACTAGGAGTGTGAATAGGGAAACAAGGGCACTATTTATGAGCTCATAGAGATGCTCTTGTGGGGTTTGTCCGATGTGATATATACCAACTAGTTTGATTGACGCTCATGTCAATATCAACTAGTTTGATTGACGACCTTGTGGGGTCGGTGTCCTCTCATTGTTCTTCTGCAAGAGAGAACAATTTCAATCCTATATGCATGGGAAGCACGGTGAAAGGAAGAGCAACCAACAGGCACAACTATATGCATAGCCATCCGAGCTAGGTGACAAGACATATACGTGGAATTTTTCTGAAACTCCCTAAAAAATGACTCCTTTCATTGCTTTCGTCCTCCCTCTTGGGTCGAGCCTACCTGTCAAAATCATGGAAGGGACGCTCTAGGGGAACTGTTTTATGTACCTTGATTTGTTCTGTGTCACACTAATCAACTACACGCAAGTTCTGTAACCGTAGATGAATTCTATTTTTTTACAGATCTGTTTGGCTATTATGTTTCTTGGTTTGATGATGCGCGAGGAATGGAGATTGACAGGGATGCTATAGTATTTCATTAGAAAAAAAAGAATTTGGTAAACATGAAGAGAGGAGTTGCAGATTTTGTTGTACGGCCCGAACCCTTGAAATTCACTGTATGGACCTCCTTAATCTTCGAATAAATGCTACCACATCATTCCCTAAGCCTTAATAATTTGGGACGTGCTACGCGTCAGACCGCTGATAAGTTTGAAAAAATTGTACTGGCTGCGAGCCATCTGATGCATGCGACGTCGACAGTGCAATCTCCCGTCTCCTCTCCTCAATCCTCATTGTAACAGGATCCATATTGCAAACCTCATTGCAGCAAGACCCCTGCTGCAAAAGAGATGCACGAGATGCTAACACAACTTCCTCGGCATTTTGGTAGAACATCCATTAATTGAGCACCGTCGTTGTGTCGTAGTCAGCACACAAAACATCACCGGAGTTGCGAGTAGTCGCTGATCTGCATGTAGCAGTGCGGCCGCAAAGGTGGTGTGCTCTGCACCAGCTGGTGCTCCGCCTGTAGCAACACGGAAATCATCAGCCGGATCTCTCTGGTCAGCGCGGTGGCCGCTGGCTAAGCATGGTTCGCCGTGAGGCAGCCAAGGTCGGGCTTCCTAGCAGCGTGCCTGGGTGGATGGAAGTGAAGGGATGGAGGAGCAATGCAGATTTCACTTAAGAGCTCGCAGACCGGCGAGGTAACGGCATGCCGGTGTCAATCTGAACTAGGAGGGAGGGAGGGAGGGAGAGAGAGAGAGAGAGAGAGAGAGCGAGAGAGAGAGAGAGAAGGTGTGGTGGAGAAGATAATGTGAGAGTGCAGAAGTCCATCAAACACGTGGTTGATGACTCAATGTTATGAAAAAATCCAATCAATGGATTTGAACATGCCCCGTCTGACGCTCGGCTGTATCCAACACAGCCAATGTTGCGAAAGCAGGTAATCAGGACTCAGGAGGGTGCCCCGTCCCACATGATCAAAACTGGCCGGACGGTTGTGGATGCGGCCCTCACGCGCATTGTTATCAGTAGGGCGAGGCTGAGCATTTCAGTGGTAATTGATCAACATACGGAATAGTTTTACGTAGAGTCAGACGTACGTGTCCACTCCTTATAATTAATCTCCCACAGAATTTCACCTTATGAGCCCCTTCAATCTCCAATTAGATGCTGCCACGTCATCCCCTAAGTTTTGGCCCTTAATTTTCATCCGTATGTATAGCATTCCTAGGCTGCTCCCCCACGCTGCTCCCGCATCGGGCCACTCAGGTGGGTCGCTATCCTAGTCGCCACCGGGCCCCAATCTACTCCCTCCTCTCCACCCTTCGCCGCCACGTGACGCCGCCTGGCTAAGACTGGGGACAGATGGTGGTGGTGAGGGTCTCTCCTTCTCGCTCGCAGCTTGGGGTGGGGCATGGCCCCCGGCGTTGGAGGAGTGGCCATGCTCGACTCTGCGGCCGGTCAGGTCTCGGCGGCGGTGGTACCGAAGGCCAGGTGGATGGATCGGATGTACGTGTGGCTGGTCTCCGGATAGATCTGGGGCCAGTTCTTTTAGCAGCTTAAAAAAAGCCCGCTGCTTCCTAGATTTTCTCATAAGCTGCACCTCTTATTCATTGGATCTACTAAATTAGTTATGGGATAGCTAATTTAATAGTCTCAACAAATTTAGGGTACAGCTTATTATTTAAGCTGGGGAGAAGCAGCTTATTTTGTAAGCCGTCCAAAAGAAATGCCCTCCGATCTGGCCGGTGCGGTCAGCTCCATGCGCGGCGGCGGTGATTGGTGGCGGTCACGTGCATACAAGGACAGATAGAGATTCCTCGAGCGGATTCGGGTGAAAAACCTATTCTTGGCTTGGTGCCAAAGCCGGCAATAGTGGCGTTTTCTGCATCGCCACCTTCTTAAAGGCATCGTCGTGGAGAAGCTCTAGATCCCTATCCACCTCCTTTGGGGGGAACCCTCAATCGGCCGATTGGATGACAGCGGCACGCTTGTGCCGTATCTTTCTTGGGGGCGTCATTGTTGGAGGTATGCATAGGCTCGAGGGACCAATGGACAACATCTGTGGTGGAGCGGTGTTCCATGTGACTCATCGACAACGTGGAGTCTCGATG
>NW_021189755.1:0-1661 GCF_002162155.2 Triticum dicoccoides | reverse complement strand
GAGAGAGAGAGAGAGAGAGAGAGAGAGAGAGAGAGAGAAGGTGTGGTGGAGAAGATAATGTGAGAGTGCAGAAGTCCATCAAACACGTGGTTGATGACTCAATGTTATGAAAAAATCCAATCAATGGATTTGAACATGCCCCGTCTGACGCTCGGCTGTATCCAACACAGCCCATGTTGCGAAAGCAGGTAATCAGGACTCAGGAGGGTGCCCCGTCCCACATGATCAAAACTGGCCGGACGGTTGTGGATGCGGCCCTCACGCGCATTGTTATCAGTAGGGCGAGGCTGAGCATTTCAGTGGTAATTGATCAACATACGGAATAGTTTTACGTAGAGTCAGACGTACGTGTCCACTCCTTATAATTAATCTCCCACAGAATTTCACCTTATGAGCCCCTTCAATCTCCAATTAGATGCTGCCACGTCATCCCCTAAGTTTTGGCCCTTAATTTTCATCCGTATGTATAGCATTCCTAGGCTGCTCCCGCATCGGGCCACTCAGGTGGGTCGCTATCCTAGTCGCCACCGGGCCCCAATCTACTCCCTCCTCTCCACCCTTCGCCGCCACGTGACGCCGCCTGGCTAAGACTGGGGACAGATGGTGGTGGTGAGGGTCTCTCCTTCTCGCTCGCAGCTTGGGGTGGGGCGTGGCCCCCGGCGTTGGAGGAGTGGCCATGCTCGACTCTGCGGCCGGTCAGGTCTCGGCGGCGGTGGTACCGAAGGCCAGGTGGATGGATCGGATGTACGTGTGGCTGGTCTCCGGATAGATCTGGGGCCAGTTCTTTTAGCAGCTTAAAAAAAGCCCGCTGCTTCCTAGATTTTCTCATAAGCTGCACCTCTTATTCATTGGATCTTCTAAATTAGTTATGGGATAGCTAATTTAATAGTCTCAACAAATTTAGGGTACAGCTTATTATTTAAGCTGGGGAGAAGCAGCTTATTTTGTAAGCCGTCCAAAAGAAATGCCCTCCGATCTGGCCGGTGCGGTCAGCTCCATGCGCGGCGGCGGTGATTGGTGGCGGTCACGTGCATACAAGGACAGATAGAGATTCCTCGAGCGGATTCGGGTGAAAAACTTATTCTTGGCTTGGTGCCAAAGCCGGCAATAGTGGCGTTTTCTGCATCGCCACCTTCTTAAAGGCATCGTCGTGGAGAAGCTCTAGATCCCTATCCACCTCCTTTGGGGGGAACCCTCAATCGGCCGATTGGATGACAGCGGCATGCTTGTGCCGTATCTTTCTTGGGGGCGTCATTGTTGGAGGTATGCATAGGCTCGAGGGACCAATGGACAACATCTGTGGTGGAGCGGTGTTCCATGTGACTCATCGACAACGTGGAGTCTCGATGGCATGGCGTGGCAGGGCTTCGGCGATGAATGTGTGATGATGAATGCACATAGGAAGGTGGTGTTGTCTGGTGCCGTGGTGGCGTCGACAGTGGACCTGACAAGGTGGATGCGTCAGTATCTCCTCTGAAGATGTATCGATAGAAGACGGTGGCGACGACCTTTAAGAGCGCGTCGGACCGGTTTGTGTCCCAGACCTGATATGTGGCTTGGGTGGGGTCTCCTGCTTTAGATGTGAGGCTTAGGTGAGAAGTCTGGATATTTGGCTCACACTTTCTGGACCCCTTCGTCAAAGGATATGAGTAGTGATAGAT
>NW_021189754.1:0-1095 GCF_002162155.2 Triticum dicoccoides | reverse complement strand
GGATCCTCGGTAGTGTATTGAAGTGGTGAGTAGTGGACTCGTGTGCGCAAAACCATTTCAAGTTGGAGTATCGTAGGATAGTCTAGCCAAGAGTCAAAGCTGGCTTGCTGCAATAACTCCACCAACCCTTCTTGATACTATGCATGTATATAGGATCTGATGTAAGTCTTGCTGAGTACCTTTGTACTCATGTTGCTATAATCTACATTTTTACAGAAGACGCTGCAACCCCTTCTGATGGGTTCTATGTAGACGTTGACATCAACGAGTAGGCTAAAGACCCAGGTGGTGACCCTGAGCTTGTGAAGGACCTTGTAGTATAGCTAGGCTTCCCAAGCCTCTTTTATTTTACTAGTTGTCTGTACTCAGACAAGCTACTTCCGCTGCTGGTTTGTATGACTGTATGACTTGTATGTGGGGTCGTGAGACCCGTACCTTTGTGTATGTTATGTATGGCTCCCTGAGCCTTAAATAAAGTACTTGTGTCGTAGAGTCATGTTGTGATGCTTTGTTGTATTTGCACATATCGAGCATATTGTGTGTATGATTGAAATGCTTGGTATGTGTGGGATCTGACTATCTAGTTGTTTATCTTTAGTAGCCTCTCTTACCGGGAAATGTCTCCTAGTGTTACCGCTGAGCCATGGTAGCTTGCTACTGCTCTGGAACACTTAGGATGGCCGGCATGTGTCCTTCTTCGTTCCTGTGTCTGTCCCTTCGGGGAAATGTCACGCTTTGAGTACCGGAGTCCTGTTAGCCCGCTACAGCCCGGTTTACCGGAGTCCTGCTAGCCCAGTGCTACAGCCCGAACCCACTTGCTGATGACCGACACGTTCGAAGCTGGGTCATGGATGCCTGTCCCTGTAAGTCTGTGCCACTTTGGATTTACGACTAGTCATGTCAGCCCGGGCTCTTTATCATATGGATGCTAGCGACACTATCATATACGTGAGCCAAAAGGCGCAAACGGTCCCGGGAAAAGGTAAGACGACACCCGTGGGGATACCGTGCGTGAGGCCGCAAAGTGATATGAGGTGTTACCAGCTAGATCGATGTGACATCGAGTCGGGGTCCTGACAGCGTTGGCATCAGAGC
>NW_021189753.1:0-1509 GCF_002162155.2 Triticum dicoccoides | reverse complement strand
TGGCATGTCCGAAGAGGCGGCACGCGTCTCCGGGTTGTGGCCCCCCTCACGGACGGCAATGAAACGGTAGTAGACGTTCTGCGGTAACGATGCAGCGTGAATATTATTAAATACTTGGAGCGCGATAAAATCATGAGTTTTTTACACAACGTGGGCACATGTGCTATAGGACTGATGGTAATTTTTCATAATTTTTTGTGATGGAGAAGTATCTGAACACTTCCCTCTATGCGGATTGCTCTTCGCACGTCTACGACTGTGGCCGGCGGCCTCCGGGGGCTAGCATACCGTCAAATCTTGCGTAGGCGGCCTCTCACAAATTTGGAAGTGTTGAGGCGGTTGCAAACGCCCAGCACGCGTCTCCGGGGCGTGCCCCCCCCCTCACGGCCGCCGCCGCCGCCGGCACCTGGAGGGGGGAAACGAACGCGTCGGGTCTACACGGAGTGGATGTAACTGTGGGTTTGGCCCGGATGTTGCTCCAAAGTGTTCCTCTGGGCCGACCTAACACAACCGGGTGGAGAGGTCCACTGGTCAAAGCCCGTCCGTGCAAAGTCAAAGGGCTAGATCCCGTGGTCAAACGCTACAGGGTTAGCCAGGACGGGGGCCCTGGGGGGTAGCAATGCCACCGAAGCATCGTACCGGGCCCTCATACATGCGGGGTGGTGTTGTGGCATGTCCGAAGAGGCGGCACGCGTCTCCGGGTTGTGGCCCCCCTCACGGACGGCAATGAAACGGTAGTAGACGTTATGCGGTAACGATGCAGCGTGAATATTATTAAATACTTGGAGCGCGATAAAATCATGAGTTTTTTACACAATGTGGGCAGATGTGCTATAGGACTGATGGTAATTTTTCATAATTTTTCGTGATGGAGAAGTATCTGAACACTTCCCTCTACGCGGATTGCTCTTCGCACGTCTACGACTGTGGCCGGCAGCCTCCGGGGGCTAGCATACCGTCAAATCTTGCGTAGGCGGCCTCTCACAAATTTGGAAGTGTTGAGGCGGTTGCAAACGCCCAGCACGCGTCTCCGGGGCGTGCCCCCCCCCCTCACGGACGCCGCCGCCGCCGGCACCTGGAGGGGGGAAACGGACGCGTCGGCTCTACACGGAGTGGATGTAGCTGTGAGTTTGGCCCGGATGTTGCTCCAAAGTGTTCCTCTGGGCCGACCTAACACAACCGGGTGGAGAGGTCCACTGGTCAAAGCCCGTCCGTGCAAAGTCAAAGGGCTAGATCCCGTGGTCAAACGCTACAGGGTTAGCCGGGACGGGGGCCCTGGGGGGTAGCAATGCCACCGGAGCGTCGTACCGGGCCCTCATACATGCGGGGTGGTGTTGTGGCATGTCCGAAGAGGCGGCACGCGTCTCCGGGTTGTGGCCCCCCTCACGGACGGCAATGAAACGGTAGTAGACGTTCTGCGGTAACGATGCAGCGTGAATATTATTAAATACTTGGAGCGCGATAAAATCATGAGTTTTTTACACAACGTGGGCACATGTGCTATAGGAC
>NW_021189752.1:0-570 GCF_002162155.2 Triticum dicoccoides | reverse complement strand
CCACTGCCGCTGACGACCCCCCGCACCCTCCCCCATATGAATATTTTTTCATATTCATAAATATTTTCAAATAACAAATTTGAACATATTTTTAAAAAAATTATCACTGTTTTTATAAAAATATATTACTGTTATGATTTAAACAAGTTTGAACATATTTAAACACAAATAAATATCAAACAGCATTTTAAATGCATAAAAACAAAAATTGGGGAGCCTGGGAATCGAACCCAGGACCTCCTAGTGTGTGTGCTGCGTGTTGACCAGTCGGGCTAGTGGGCGGGTTCTGATTTAGATAGGGTTAGGTGGAATATAACCTGACCAATCGGGCTAGTGGTACTTATGGCGCACTAGGGGGAGGTGCGCCATTAGAACCCTTCCCCCACTCCACCTATTGCCCTCGCACTTGGCCTCCCTCCCTCCCTCACCAAATTCCCCAACCGTACGCCGCCGCCCACGCGCCGCTGCCGCCTCCCTCTCCCCTTCCTCCCCCTCGAGCGCCGCCGCCCCCTCCGTCCGCCGCAGCCGCCCACGCGCCCCCGCCGCCTCCCTATCCCCTTCCTCCCCCTC
>NW_021189751.1:0-4168 GCF_002162155.2 Triticum dicoccoides | reverse complement strand
GGGGGGGGGAGCAAATGATCAAATGGAGAAGTAAATGGGGCAAAAGATCCAATTTCTCATTACTATTTTTTTAAGAAATACAGTACAAACACAAACACTCACATATATGACGCACTGTCGTGGACGTCTATATACATGACTGGACGTAAGATGAAGGCAAAAGGGAGGTAGTGCTTCTTCCTCCCGCCAATGAAGCCAAAATGGAGGTAGTGCTTCTTCTCCACGAAGTCTGCGACGAGGTGTCATGGAGGCCTCACTGTCCCAAGTGGTGCCGTCCCCAGCGACGATGAGGTTGCGCCCGTGAGGAAGATGCAAGGAACCCAATCACATTTTCCATCAGTTTGTTGGAGTCTTTTGTGTAAAAGTCAAGGACCAGTTTGTAATTTAGGTTTAATTTTGGGTCCTTTTTGTAAATCGCTGTGTACCACCACTTTCGTATTAATGCCCTTGTTTGTCAAAAAAAAGGGTGACGTTAACGTTCCCAATTCCGCTCCTCATTTCGTCATGCCCTGTGTGCTATAGTGGTCGTCCAAGATGCACACGAAGGAGTTTCTCGTGAAGGAGATGTTGAATGCCAAGAAGATTTGACTAGGTAAAGTGTAGTTATATCATACACGATGTACACTGACGGTGACGGAGAAGAGGAGGATAAGTTGCGACACACGTGTTGTACTTGCACCATGTCGAAATAGAGGATCTGGAGGGATCTTCAGCGATGCTCATTGGACTAGGAGTGTGTGAAATATTTGCAATGCACGGACATGTTTCTAGTGAAAAGAAGAAGAATTAGCCCTAGCAATCCAAGCCATACACGAGCGTACATACATGGCAAGTTTAGATCTTGAAAAAATGAAAATCTCCTAAAGATAAGAATAGCAATTGGTTGTATTGGCGTACCCCTTGGCTCTCACATACGAGGGCACCCTAAGCGCTAGGGCTTCTTGTGCCTCTTGTCGGCGCTGCCGTCGGTCTATCTCGTCTTCTATGGTCTTAGGGCCATGAAACGACGGTGGATCCCGGCTTCGTTTTCAGATAGTTTTTCGAGTTTTTTTGTGTTTGTGTCCTGCTCGGAGAGACGAAACAGCGGTGGCTCTCTGAAAATGGAATAAGGTCCTCTCCGCCTAGCCCCCGTCCTGATGGTGTTTCTAGCATCGTCAGAGGGCGTCTGCAGGTTTGTCTCCGTCGGATCTCGCGGGATCCGGTCGAAATTTGTATTCAATGGATCCATGTGGATCCGATCTTTGTTCATCTGTATTCATGTGTCTACAGGTTGGATCCTTCTGATCTACGCATCTCTTCATCAGCGGCGGTTGTTGTCCTGGTGCGCTGGTTCTGTGGGGCCTTAGCACGACGACTTGCTGACTGTCTACTATAATAAGGTTTGCCCGGCTTCGATGAGTGAGGAGCGGTGACGGCGGCGTGATTTCGGCTCGCTCCAGTACTTGTAGTCGTCTCTAAGTGGTCTAGATGTATTTTTTTACTTCTGGTGTTCTTTTTTACTACCTTAACAGTTGATGAATAGACTGAAATTTTTTTAAAAAAATAATAGCAGATAACTACTCCCTCCGTTCCTAAATAATTGTCTTTCTAGAGATTTCAACAAGTGACTACATACGGAGCAAAATGAGTGAATCTACACTCTAAAACATGTCTACATACATCCGTATGTTGTAGTTCATTTGAGATGGCTAGAAAGACAATTATTTGGGAACGGAGGGAGTAGTTGGAAATTTATAATTAATTCAGTAGTCAGGAAACACCTAAAATATGTTCAACCTCCACTAGACGCCCCCTTTCCTGGATGGAACCGTATATAGTATATCTAAATCTGATTCGATTCATGCACGTCACCAAACAAAAATATCTCCGGTCTTCTCACGTTTTGTTCTCTCCTCGTGATCGATGGATAGAGGGAGCGCCGCCGAGATGCCCACGCGGCGCACGGGGCCAGCCAGGACGACGATGCGGCCTTGCCCGTCGTTCTCCACGCTCCCCGGTGATCTCCTCCTCGTCGTCTACCGGTTGCTGGCCAAGTCCACGAGCAGCCGGGCGCGGTTCGCCGCCGTCTGCAGGTCGTGGCGCAACGCAGTCGCCGCGGAGCCGCGGGTGCCCGCTCTGCCATTGCTGCTGCTCTCGCCGCGCGACGAACACGACAGGACGTGGCTCGCGCACTGCCCCGAGGACGGCGCCACGATGCGTGCCCAGCTGCGGCACGGGGCTGTCGGGAGGTACCTCGTCGGCGCCTACGACGGAGGATGGGTCGTCTCGTCCAAGCCGCCGCCGCTCAGGATCGTCAACCTCTTCACCGGCGCCGAGGTTGGGCTCTCTGAGAAACAGAGGACCATCGCCTGTTCGTGCTCCTACCATAGGCGCGGTGATGCTTGCGGGCCGATCGTCTTGAAAATCGTGTTCTCCGAGACGCCCACCTCGGACGGCTGTATCATGGCCGCCATGACCGAGAACTGCAGAATCGCGCTATGTAGGGTTGGTTGTCCTGGTGGCGGGTGGACGGCATATGGATGTCGTATGTTGAGATTCATGGACATCACCTTTTGCAACGGTGAGCTCTATGGCATCGAAGATAATTACAAGAAACTTCTCAAGTTTGTGATCGGTGTGTGAACAAGGATGGCGCGCCAATGGTCATGGCTAGGTACCAGATAGACATGGGAATGGTTAATCATTCCACATCCGCCAACAGTTGCAACGAGTATGCTTGTTACATCGTTGATCTACATGGAAAGCTTACGATGGCCGTGATTAACCAGTGGTGGCCTAAACCCAAGCCTTACTTTAGGGTCTTCGAGCTCATCGACAGTAACACTTGGTCGGAGCTCACAAGCTTGGGTGACCATGCCTTGTTTTTGGGACCGACATTTTCCAAGGCAGTGCACATGCCAGCGGATAGGCATGGCGACGTAGAGAGAAACCACATCTACTACTGCAGCCGTCGCCTTCTAAGTCCAAACTCTACCTTCCATAGTGATGCAGTAACCTTCACGATCTCAAACAACGATGGCGATCTTAAGCATCACGTGTGGAAAATATGAGATGGATGAATATTGTTGTTGTTTCTATGTTGTATTGATCTGACCCAAGTGCGGGGTATATATAAAGTACAATATGAGGGAGAGAGAATTGGAGTAGAGGGCAAGTCGTGCACGATTTAATCCTATTCTATCTCTAACTCCTAATCTCTAACTTAAACATAATTATACTTCTAACATTTCCCCTCAGTCGTAACGGGAGTGAAGCGGACGATTACGACTGAATTTGAAGTCTTGCTCTTTTGTCGTCTTCTCCGCTACACCATCATCAACTGCGTCTCTGATGCGTCGGCAGTTAAGGCGGTGACTGCGTCCCCTTCTGGTGCCTTCCTGCCTTCTCCTCTATTCCCTCCCGCAGTCACAGCGGGAACATCGTGGACGCAAATGACGAGGCGGACGCTGTTGACTGGAGTTGTTGCCGATGAGTTGCTGTAGACGCAGCCCCGTATGTCGATGTCGAGGTAGCCGATCATGATGATGTAGCCGTGGTCGAGGTAGTCATGGTCGATGGTGTGGTCGTCGTGGATGATGAAGCCGCACAAAGCCTGAGGCGCAAAAAAAATGCGCTCTGACGGAGCTGCAGACATGGACGATGCACCTTGCGGATGTCAGAGGGTGCCGTCGGCGATGAGTCCACCGATTTTGCCAAGATCGGAGGAAGCCCATCGAGCACACATCGGTTTTGCCAGAACCGTGTGGCCGCGTAGGGTCGTCACTGTAGTGACGCCGTGTCGATGCAGTCGTGCCGTCGTGGATGACGCGGAAGATGCCGTCGTCGTGACGCGGTCATTGCCGTCGTCGAGGTCGCACCTTGCAGAAAAGTCCGTCAGAGAACGCTAGGTGTCCATCTTGTGGACGAGGCGGCGGCGGCGGTGTGTTGACGATGATACTGGTGAAGACCATGTTGATGGAGACCTTGGCGATGAAGTGTCGGCTATGGTGTTGCAACAACGTGTCGACGATGATGTCGCTTGAAGGCGTCCCTCGCGGCGACGATGTGTCGATGCCGTGTCGCGCCGGAGAAGTCGATGAAGACTTGCATCTCTCTTCACACCTGCCTGGCATGTGAACGGTGCATGTCATAGTCGCTTCTCGTACATGTGCTCGATGAAGATTTTTTT
>NW_021189750.1:0-3720 GCF_002162155.2 Triticum dicoccoides | reverse complement strand
CCTCGCTAGGATGAAATCTGAGTTGATGTTATCTTCCTATGCATCTGCATCGTCCATCGTTGTTCATCATGGTGGTATGTTGTGTTGCCAGGAGCCTTGACACGGATATTGGTAAAACCTTGATGAATGTGGAAATGCTCAAGTTCTTGAGAGCACGCACAAGCGCTACGTGTTATCATCGGCACTAACTGGGTTTGCTCTCAGTTTCCTCGGCAATGCTATGATCTTTTCAAACAGTGAATTCACTCTCTGTTGTTGGGTTTTTCCCCAGTTACCAGAGTCATTCCCAGCATTTGCATTTTGTTCCTAGCTTGCACCGCCAATGTGCCATTCTACCATGGGTCTCTTCCATCTCCGGTGATAAGCAAATTCATCCATTACGTTGTCTTCAACAAGGTAATCCACATCTTCCAAGTCCGAGTATGCCATTCTACCGACCCCCTCCAAATGATCGCTTGTGATTGCCTTAGGCTGGTTTAAAGAGTTTCAATGAATCTTTGAATCAAAGGTAATTCTTTTTGCCACTTAAGGGGATATATCTACAAGTCACCATCCCTAAGATGCCTCGTTGTGGTATCATGGCAACTCAACTCCTCGCTACGTGGACAATCAATTACCACCTTCTTAGGTGTGGAATTGTTGTCTACCTAGTGAACCTCCGTCATCTGCTTCACTCCATTCCTATGGATGTGTGCTCCATCTCTCAGCTCGAGAGATGTTGCTATGTCTCATTCCGTGGGTTAATCCTGAGTTGTTCGACCTTCGAGAAGAACAATTCTTTTAGAGTTTTTCCTTTCCTCTCGTTGTCATGTTGGTTGGAGTTCTCGGAGCAAGACTTCAAGACAATGATGGTGAATGAATCAACGCTCAACTGAAGTGCACCCTGGATCGTGAAGATTATACTAGTTTGCATTTCCCCTTCATCCTACCCTACGCTTGAATCTCGAGACGAGATTCTTGTTTAGTGGGGGTGAGTTGTCACATCCCTAGCTTCTGGTAATGCTCTAGGCTAGCTTCGTGTGTGCATCATGTTTAAATTTTTGAAACCTGAACTGAGGAATTTTGGAAGCCTCAAAAACTTAAATAAAAGAGGGGCAAAAACCCTAGAAATCTCATTCATTGCTCCAAAATGCTCTTCTTAAATGTTTGATAAATTTTGGTAAGGGTTCTGGTCCCAACCAAAATATTGAACATTTTTAAGGAATTATTTTTGGGACTTTGGATTTAATTCATTAGCTATTTGAATTTGAATTATATTCATATAATTAGAATATAATTTCAAATACCCCCTAAAATATTTCATAAGCTTTTGGAAAAGTCCCTCTAGCTATATAAAATATTCAGAGGAGTTTTTGGCATTGTTTGAATTATTGTAAATTCAAACAGTGGCAAAATAAACTAAATAAAACAAAACAAAACAGAACAGAAATAAATAGAAAGGGAGAGAAGGCCACCTGGGCCACCTACCTGGCGCCACTTACCTGGCCCAGCTCCCCCAACGGCCCAGCCCACCGCCGCCCCCCCTCCCCTGTCGTCTTCCTCCCTGCCAGGAGGACGGACACCGTGACGCCGCCGTGCGCGCCACCTCCACCCTGCTCGGCCACCTCCTGCTTCCCCGGTCTCCCTAGCGACGCCACGACGACGCCTCGTGTCCCCTCGCTCCTCTTCCTCCCTCGCTGCTCCCTCTCTCTTCCTCGAACACTCTCCCCCTCCTCTGTTCTCCTCACCCGAACGGAGCCGCCGCCACCGACGAGAGCCACCGTGGCTACCGGCCACCCCACGGCTCACCGACGCCCCAGGAAGCTCCGTCGGTCCTCCCTCTACCTCCTCAACGAGCCACGAGGCCCCGGACGTGCCGCAACACTGCCCTCGATGTCTTCTTCAACCTCGGGACCGCCGGCCATCTTCGTCAAATTCGTCGGCTCCGGACCGCCCCCGACCTCGCCGAGCGTCCCCTCGTCATCGCCGTGAGCCACTGACCTTCTCCCCTAACTCAGCATGCTCTCCTTCGTGCCGTAGCGCCGTTCCCCACGAGCTCCGAAGCCACCGTCCGCCATTGCTGCTGCACGCATAGCCTCCGTGCTCCCCTGGCCTCACTGAGCTGCTCTTAGTGCTCCCCATGTCTAGCAGGTGCTGCCCAGCCTCTCCATTTGCTCACTGATGCACCGTAGCGACGCGCCCGAGCACCACCGAACACCATCGCCGCCAAAGCTCGTCGCCGGCCTGAGTTCCGGCGACCCCACGACCTCCCACATGGTCCTCTGGATGCGCGAGAGCAAGGGCCATCCCCTGGTGCCCTCAGCGCGCCAAACTGACGCCTCTAGCGCAAGTCCGGCGTGCCCCCGCCGTGTTCTGTGGTCGCCGTCGGCTGGTCTCCGGCGTGCTGACGTGGCGTCGTCGTTAGGGGCTAATGACCCTGCTAATTAACCCTGTGACACTAACAGCAGGGCCCCACCTACTAATTAATCATAGATTAGTTTCTGTTTAGTTTTTAACTAATCCTAGTGGCCCCACGCGTCAGCTTTGACTAAGCTGACATGGCTGTTGACTGGGCCCACATGTCAGCGACTCTAATCAGCCCCAGTCACTGACCAGTGGACCCCACTGGTCAGGTTTGACCTGAACCTGCCCAGTTGACCCTGCTGACGTCACTGTGACGTGGTGCTGACGCAATAAGTATTTTCTGGATTTAAAAATAATCAGGAAATTCCAGAAAATAGCTAAAACTTCTAAAATTCATAGAAATTCAACCGTAACTCCAAATTAAATAATTTATATATGAAAAATTATCAGAAAAATTCAAGGAATCCATCTGTACCATTTTCATGCATGTTAGAACAACTTATCACTACTGTTTAGGACAAATGAATTAAATGGCATTTGAATAATCACATATGGAGTTTGAATTTGAATCTTGTATTCAAACCAACCCCATTTAACTTGTTGCTAGATGCATTAGCCCAAAACACATTCATTTTGCCATGTCATGATCATGCATCATATTGTGCATTGCATTGATTGTGTTCCGTTCTGTGTTGCCGGTATTCGTCCCCTCTCGATGGACGCGATACCGATGATGTGATCGTTGACACTAATGAAGACTCAATGTTATCTTCAGAAGTGCCAGGCAAGCAAAACCCCCTTGTTCATTCCGATAAAATCCCACTCTCTCGCTCCTGCTCTCTTTTACTGCATTAGGACAACAACGACATATTTGTTACTTGCTGCGGTAGCCGAACCCCTTTATCCTTTGCATGACCTGTCATTGCCACAGTAAATAGATGAAACCCACTAGCATGAGTAGGAGTTGTTTGAGCCCTGATGTGCCTACTCATTCATGCTTGTTGTCATGCCTGCTATTGCTTAGAGTTGAGTCAGGTCTGATTCATCGGGGATGAATCAGAGGCGTGTGAACATGTCCTACTGTGTGTGAGCTAAGTGTGTGAACACGATTTGGTAAAGGTAGCGGTGAGAGGCCATGTAGGAGTACATGGTGGGTTGTCTCATTGCAGCCGTCCTCAGGAACTGAGTTCTGTGTTTGTGATCCATGACCAGCTACTACCACACATTGGAATGCTTAAGTGCCCCTCTCGACTTATTAATCAACATGATCTCTGTCCAGGAGTTGCAACTAGTTTCTGGTGTTTGTAGGTAGTGTTAGTAGTCTACCAAGTGGCACCCGGTACAGGTGGGCTTGGGACAGACTAGGCACAGTGGCAC
>NW_021189749.1:0-1291 GCF_002162155.2 Triticum dicoccoides | reverse complement strand
CCTGGGGTGTAGGTAATCCCTAGATCATAATCTGTGATCAACTCCAGCCAACGTCTTTGCCTAAGGTTCAGATCCGGTTGGGTGAAGATATACTTGAGACTCTGGTGATCGGTGTAGATCTCGCAACGTTTACCAAGGAGGTAATGTCGCCAGGTCTTGAGTGTATAGACTACGGCTGCAAGCTCTAGATCATGTGTAGGATAATTATCCTCATGTGGATGCAACTGTCGAGATGCATAGGCAATCACATGACGATCCTGCATAAGAATGCAACCTAGTCCCTGTCGTGAGGCGTCGCAGTAGATAATAAAGTCTTTAGTGAAATCCGGTGGCACAAGTATGGGAGCAGAAGTCAGGCGTCTTTTCAGTTCCTGAAAACTGTACTCACACTGTGGGGACCACTCGAACTTTTTATCTTTCTTGAGAAGTTCCGTGAGGGGTTTGGCTACTTTGGAGAAATTTTCAACAAAGCGGCGACAATAGCTGGCTAGACCAAGGAAACTCCTAACTTGTTTGACGGTCTCAGGTGGAGTCCAATCGAGAACAGCCTTGACTCTTTCGGGATTGACAGCAATGCCCTTACCAGAGATTACGTGGCCTAGGTAGGTCACTTCTGGCAACCAAAATTCACACTTGGAGAACTTGGCATAAAGGCGGTGCTCTCTGAGTTTTTCTAACACAAGTCTAAGATGTTCGACATGCTCTTCCTCGTTCTTCGAGTAAATAAGAATATCATTGAGGTAAACCACGACGAACTTATCTAAGTACTCCATGAAGATCGAGTTCATCAAGCGGGAGAATGTGGCTGGGGCGTTGGTTAGGCCAAAAGACATGACGGTGTACTCGTACTGGCCATAACGAGTGACAAAAGCTGTCTTGGGAATGTCCCCGTTTCTGATTTTGATTTGGTGGTATCCTAACCTCAAATCCATCTTGGAGAAGACTGAGGATCCAGCGAGCTGATCATACAGGTCGTTGATCCTGGGGAGCGGATACTTGTTCTTTATCGTGACCAAATTAACGGGACGATAATCTACAACCATCCGGTCCGTACCATCCTTCTTCTTGACGAAGAGGACGGGGCAAGCCCAACGAGAAGAACTAGGACGGATGAAACCCTTTTGCAAGGACTCATCAAGTTGTTTCTTAAGCTCGGCTAGTTCTAAGGGTGCCATCTTGTAGGGTCTCCTAGAGATTGGAGCTGTTCCTGGGATAAGATCTATGACGAACTCTACATCTCTGTCAGGTGGAACACCTGGCAGTTCCTCTGGAAAGACATCCGGAAAGTCAC
>NW_021189748.1:0-952 GCF_002162155.2 Triticum dicoccoides | reverse complement strand
GGTTTTCTACAACCGGACGTTAACAAATTCCCATCTGCCCATAACCGCGGGCACGGCTTTCGAAAGTTCAAATCCCTGCAGGGGTGTCCCAACTTAGCCCATGACAAGCTCTCACGGTCAACGAAGGAATAGACCTCCACCCGAGACATTCCGATCAGACTCGGTATCCCGGTACAACAAGACATTTCGACAGGGTAAAACTAAACCAGCAACACCGCCCGAATGTGCCGACAAATCCCGATAGGAGCTGCACATATCTCTTTCTCAGGGCACACTCAGATAGGTCAAGCTACGAGTAAAACCAACCCTCAAGTTTCCCCGAGGTGGCCCCGCAGGCTGCCCAGTTCGGACCAACACTCAGAGGAGCACTGGCCCGGGGGGGGTTAAATAAGATGACCCTTGAGTCTGCAGAACCCAAGGGAAAGAAAAGGCTAGGTGGCAAATGGTAAAACCAAGGTTGGGCATTGCTGGAAGAGCTTTACTTAAGGCAAACTGTCAAGGGGTTCCCATTATAGCCCAACCGCGTAAGGGACGCAAAATCCGGGAACATAACACCAATATGACGGAAACTAGGGCGGCAAGAGTGGAACAAAACACCAGGCATAAGGCCGAGCCTTCCACCCTTTACCAAGTATATAGATGCATTAATTAAATAAGATATATTGTGATATCCCAACAAGTAAACATGTTCCAACAAGGAACAACATCTCCATGTTCCAACAAGGAACAAACTTCAATCTTCACCTGCAACTAACAACGCTATAAGAGGGGCTGAGCAAAGCGGTAACATAGCCAATCAACGGTTTGCTAGGACATGGTGGGTTAGAGGTTTGACATGGCAATTTGGGAGGCTGACAAGCAAATGGTAGGCATCGTAGCATTGGCATAGCAAGAGCGAGCAAACTAGCATAGCAAAGATAGTAGTGATTTCGAGGGTATGATCATCTTGCCT
>NW_021189747.1:0-2300 GCF_002162155.2 Triticum dicoccoides | reverse complement strand
GGGAGAATTTTCTGCACATGCATCCCAACGAAAATGATATAACCTGGGATGATTTCAAGGAAGGTTTCCGTGGTGCACATATTCCTAAGAGTATTATGAAAATCAAGAAGAGAGAATTTGATGACCTCAAACAAAGGAACATGACAGTGTCAGATTACAACAGTCAATTTACCCTATTATCCCGCTACGCCAATGAGGAGCGTATGACTGAAATCAAGAAGATGGAGAAATTCCTTGACGGTCTGGCGCCCGCACTTAAATGCCAACTGGTCGTGCACACTTTTCCTGATTTTAAAACGCTGGTGGACAAGGCCATTACTCTGGAAAATGAGAGACGCAGTCTGGAAGATATCCGCAAGCGAAAAAGGGACCAGACTAATCACTCTCGCAATCACCGAAGCAAGATAGATTTTAAAAAGGGTGGGACACCCAAATTCTCATCCAATGTCTCATGCCCAATCAAGAATTTTCATGCAAGGGACAAGGAATTCACCTATCGCCCCGGCGTTACTTGTTACGCTTGTGGAGAAGAAGGGCATTATGCCAAACAGTGCCCCAAGCCAAGGAACTCAACCCCAAAGCCGAACAACGGCGGCAATAATTCAGCGCCCAAATGAAACAATTTCAATCCCAACAATAACCACAGGAAGGGTCATCTGAACCACGTAACCAAAGAGGAGGCACAAAATGCTTCGGATATCGTACTCGGTACGTTTCCTGTCAACACAATACCTGCAATGGTTTTGTTTGATTCTGGAGCTTCTCACTCTTTCATCTCGAAAAGTTTTGCTTTGCAAAATAATTTTTCGATGCTTCCTTTGGAGAAATCCATAACAATCAAGTCCCCCGGGATTCAGCAAATTTCTCAGAATTACTGTCAGAATGTGGTCATTGAGTTTGAAGGATTGGAGTTTTACGCAAATCTTATTGTATTGGAAAATAAAGGACTGGATGTCATCCTAGGGATGGATTGGCTAACCACCAATAAAGGTTTTATAGACTGTTTCAACAGGACCGTGATTCTCACACACCACCAAGGGAAGACAATAAGAGTATCAGCCAAGGAAGGGAAAAGACCCCGGCAACCGAGATTAAATAAGGTGGACGTTTCTGAGCTAAACAAGGTTCCAGTAGTGTGTGAATTTCCAGATGTATTCCCTGAAGAGCTGCCAGGCATGCCACCAGATCGAGAAATAGAATTCCGCATTGAGCTAGCACCAGGAACCACCCCCATATACAAGAAACCATACAGAATGGCACCATCCGAGTTGATCGAATTGAAGAAGCAGATAAAGGAATTACTGGATAAAGGATACATTCGGGCCAGCTCCTCACCTTGGGGATCACCAATTTTATTTGCCAAGAAGAAGGATGGAACGCTGAGATTGTGTATCGACTATCGAGCACTTAACATGGTCACAGTCAAAAACAAATACCCGATGCCAAGGATAAACGATTTGTTTGATCAACTTGCTCAGGCCAAGGTATTCTCAAAAATTGACTTAAGGCCAGGATACCATCAATTGAAGGTACGAACGGAAGATATCCCCAAAACAGCCTTCACCTCCAGATATGGACTGTACGAGTTCACAGTGATGCCATTTGGGTTAACTAACGCCCCGGCATATTTTGTTCACCTCATGAACAAAGTATTTATGAAGTTTATGGACAAATTCGTCGTAGTATTCATCGACGATATTCTGGTATACTCCAAAACACCAGAAGAGCACGCAGAACATCTCAGGATTGTACTAGGAGAGCTAAGGAAACACCAACTGTATGCCAAGTTCAGCAAGTGCGAATTTTGGCTAAGACAAGTAGGTTTTCTAGGCCACGTGCTGACTCAAGACGGTATAGCAGTGGACCCAGAGAAAGTCAAGGCCGTACTTGACTGGAAGTCACCAGCCAGCGTAACAGACATACGAAGTTTCTTGGGAATGGCAGGGTATTACCGCAGATTTATTGAAGGATTTTCCACCATATCCAAGCCTATGACACAGTTACTCAAGAAAGATAAGAAGTTTGAATGGACAGAAGCCTGCGAGAAAAGTTTCCAAGAGCTAAAGCGGAAATTAACAACAGCACCAGTATTAACTGTACCCGATATACACAAGAATTTTGAAGTATTTTGTGACGCATCCAGAAAGGGTCTCGGATGCGTGTTGATGCAAGAAGGCAAGGTTGTCGCCTACGCTTCAAGGCAACTTCGCAAACACGAGGAAAATTATCCCACTCATGATTTAGAAATGGCAGCAGTTATTCATGCACTCAAGGAATGGAGGCATTTTCTACTTGGGAAT
>NW_021189746.1:0-1302 GCF_002162155.2 Triticum dicoccoides | reverse complement strand
TTCCACCCTCAGTCGAGTGGTCAAGTGGAACGCGTCAACCAAATTCTAGAAGACATGCTTCGAGCCTCTGTTATCTCATTCGGAATGGACTGGGAGAAGTGCCTTCCATTTGCCGAATTCGCTTACAACAACAGCTATCAATCTAGCTTAGGTAAAGCCCCTTTTGAAGTTCTCTATGGACGACGGTGTCGAACACCCCTTAACTGGTCAGAGACCGGGGAAAGACAATTCTTTGGCCCGGATATGATTCAGGAAGCAGAGGAACAAGTTCGTATCGTTCGTGAAAAGTTGAAAACAGCCCAATCCCGTCAAAAGAGTCAATATGACCGAAAACATAAGGCTATGACTTTCGAGGTTGACGAGAAGGCTTATCTTCGGGTCACCCCTCTGAAGGGAACCCATCGTTTCGGTATCAAAGGCAAATTGGCTCCTCGTTACATTGGACCTTTTCGCATTCTGGCCAAACGAGGAGAAGTTGCCTACCAGTTGGAACTACCTCCGCATCTCTCCAGAGTCCACGATGTCTTCCACGTTTCCCAACTCAGGCGTTGCTTCTCGGATCCTATCCGTGAAGTGGACCACGAAACGCTTGATCTCCAGGATAATCTTACATATCGAGAGTACCCCATTCGTATCCTCGATCAGGCCGAACGTACCACGCGACGTCATAATATCAAGTTTCTCAAGGTTCAATGGTCGCACCATTCTGAGGATGAAGCAACTTGGGAAAGGGAGGATCGTCTTCGACTTGAATATCCCGCCTTCTTCTCGGAGGAACCCAAATCTCGGGACGAGATTCTTTTGAGTGGGGGTGAGTTGTCACAACCTAGCTAGTCATGATAGAGTTTTGCATCATGTTTACTCTTTCATCAGAAACTTGAAATGGGGATGACAGAACCCCCAGTCCCCTCTGAAACCAACTAGGGTTACTAAAATAATTTTTCAATGAACCTGAAATGCCCTTCTAAAATGCCCATCATTTTTGTCTTGGTTCAGAACCTCTGCCAAAAATGGTGCACATTTTCCTAGGCCATCCTAGGGTTTTTGAATTAAATCATAAATATTTGAATTTGGGCATTTAAAATAATATAAAATATTTAAATGCTCAAATATCTCCAAACTAAAATGTTTCATGTTGGAAATAATCCAACTATGGGCCAGGAATAGTTTGGTGATTTTTGAACTTGCCTAGGTATTTTATTTAATTCAACAAAGTTGTAGATATATTAAATAAAACAGAAACAGAAATAAAAAAGGGGAAAACTTACCTGGGCTCCTCCACTGTGCGGCCCAGCCAGCTGG
>NW_021189745.1:0-1787 GCF_002162155.2 Triticum dicoccoides | reverse complement strand
GATTGATGAGTTAGGATCTTGTCAAGTCCTCACTCATTTGATTATATCGTCTTGCCCTCAAAAGCGAGATTGTTCTCGAGCTTAGTAACATACCGGTGGTTCGTGATTTTCTGAATGTCTTCTCGGAAGTATCACCAGGTCGTCACCTGACCGTTATGTTGAGCCCGTGATCAAGTTGGTTTCTTATGAACCACCTTCTTTCCAAGAATCGGTGTTAGATATCCCTGAGCTAGTTGGTTAAGCTGGACAACAACTTGGAGAGTTGGAAGATAAAAGCTTGTCTGACTTAGTTCGTTCCAAAGGGATATTCTTGTGTAGTGTGTGTTGAAGAAAGATGATATCTTCATCGATTGGTCCCTGTGATCAGTTGTTGGACCTATTGTCTTATCAATCCTTTGATTTGAGTGTGGGCCATCGTCAAATCAATCAGTACCAACGATGCTCGTAATGTTGTCTTATTCATGGTTGATCCCTCGAGCATACACCATTACATCTTTGGTCTGACCAATGCTATCACCGTGTTCACTTAACTATGGAATTCCTTTTAAAAGGAAACCCGGATGAATTGTTGTTGAGCCCATTGACAACATCCTTATCTCCTCCATGATTTTGTTGAGCATTAAGATAGTGTTGGAAATTTTTGAAAGCATTTGTTCATGCTAGCTCATGAAGCATATGTTTGGATGAAGGTAGTGACTTCCTTTAATTCATGTGCATCTGATGCAAGTTGCCGCCGTGGATTCGAGAAAGTCAATGTTGCTTTCTTTGGAATCATTCCAAATCAGTCATGCACACGTACGAAGAATGCTGTGGTTTGAAGACTTGCAACCTTCAATCTATATGTATCCCTAGCACACCAAGCCACTGGTTGATTTGTTCAAGGAGAAGGAGTTCCTTCATAAGAGCTAATCCGGACTTATGTAAGGACTTCGATACCCTCGTTGATGGTTCCCCCTCCTGAACTCGGTAGTGTTTTATTATAAGACTACTATGTGGTCATGCTTGTCTGGGACAACGTGTTCACATGTTAGTAGCAGAACCAGCTCATGTTTTGGAGCTTGCTATCGTAGTTCATCTCCCGAGAATCCTGCAACGTCATCTCGTCGATTTGTGTTGCAAACTTTCATTTTTCTTCCTACACTCGATGGGTCTGGAATATTCTAACACCAACCAGATCTGAATCTCAGGCAGATATGATGGTTGGAACATTTCCCCAAGAACTATAATATTGGTCGCGCAATAACCGGTAAAGTGGATGTCGTGCCCAACACACCCAGCCGGAAGACCTGTTATTATAATATCTTGATTGATGAAGTTGGCCACCCCCCCCATAGGGATTTCGTAGGATTTACTCCCTAGTTGCCCCTATGGATTTTTGTGTTCCCGAAGTCCGACCTTTTACTTGATGTTTTAGATATCAAACCATATCTATGAATGGGTTATACTAGCACATCAAGGAGAACATTAGAAGCGGAGTGCTAAATGTCTCTCGGTCGATCATCCAGATTTTGTTCCTTGGCTTCGCTAAGGTGTAATCTGAGAAGTGTTATCTTCCTTTGCATCTGCATCATCCATCATCATTCATCGTGGTAGCAAGTTGTGTTGCCAGGATCCTTGACGCGGTTGTTGATAAAACCTTGATGATTATGGAAATGCTCAAGTTCTTGAGAGCACGCACAAGCACTACGCGTTATCATCATCTCTAACTGGGATTTCTCTCAGTTTCCTCGGCAAATGCTATGACCTTTTCAAACAGTGAATTCACTCTCTTTTGTTGGGTTCTTCCC
>NW_021189744.1:0-1044 GCF_002162155.2 Triticum dicoccoides | reverse complement strand
GATGCACTGATACGGTTCTTCGTTAGGGTAATCACGGTATTCCTCGGAGACAGAACCTGCCGCAGAGAGCACCGATACACAAACATTACCAAACAGTATGCAACAATATGATGCATGCATGAGACATGGCAAAATGAGTGTATTGGGCTAATGCAACTAAAACCAGAAGGGTTTGAACAAATTTGAATCAAGGATTCAAATTTCAAATTCAAATATGGCCTTTTAAAGTGCTTTTCCTTGTTCTGCTTAAAACATCAATTTAACTTGTTTGATCATGCATGAAAATAGTACAGATGGGTAGATTGGATTTTTCTGATCATTTTTCATATATAATTTGTCCAATTTGGAGTTACAGAATAAAAGTTATGAATTTTTGAAGTTTAAATAATATTCTGGAATTTCCTGATTTAAATTAAATCCAGAAATTATAGTTATTGCGGCAGCATGACGTCATCATGACGTCAGTGGTCAACTGCGGCTGGCTGAGGTCAAACCTGACGTGTGGGACCCACACGTCAGTGACAGGGGGTTAAACAGGGTTAAATTAACTCTAATTACTAATTAGTGGCGCTGGGGCCCACTGGTCAGTGTCAGGGGTTAACTAACAGTGGTTAGCACTAATCCTAATTAGCTACAGGGCTGGGCCCACCTGTCAGGGACTCAGGGGGGTCCTGCCGTGGTCAAGGTGGGTCAAACCCACCGGCGACGTGACGCCGGCGAGGTCCGAGACGGCGGCGCGTCGCGGGATCGCGCTACAAGGCACGGGCGAGGCCGTGCTTGGGCTCGTTGGAAAGCCCTTGCTCCCGCGCGTCGAACGGTGGTGGTGGCCGGGCCTGAGGTGGCCGGAGTCGTCGACGGCGAGCTCGTGAGCGGCGGCCGGAGTTCGGGTGCGGTCGGAGTCGGCGTTGCAGGGGGTTTGGGGAGGTGTTGGTGCGTGCTGCGTGATCCTAGTGAGGTGTGGAGCACGATAGTGTGCTCGGTTGGGTGCTACGGTGACCGTGGCCACGACGGCGACATCGCCGGCGGCGTGGAGCTCTCGGCCAA
>NW_021189743.1:0-1627 GCF_002162155.2 Triticum dicoccoides | reverse complement strand
AATCGACCCAAACAACGAGTTTTGAAAACCCACACATAGCACACCTTGGGGTTCGACAACCATGGAAAGCATTTTGGGACCCCAAAACGGTAAGTAATAGTCCATGAAAGAGCCCAGAATCGGACAAACCTAGGATTAGTGATGACCGACACGTAAACGCACTCAGGGGTTTGTTAATCGTGGAAATCACTCCAGGACCCCAAAAGAGCGAGTAATAGTCCACGAAACGGGTCAGAATCGGCCAAAACTGCGAGTGTTGACGACCGACACGTATGCGCACCTTGGGGTTGAACGACTGTGGAAATCGCTTCGGGACCCCAAAACGGTGAGTAATAGTTCATGAAACGGGTCAGAATTGGCCAAAACTATGAGTGTTGACGATGGACACGTTAATGCACTCCTAGGATCGTCAATCATGGAAATGGCTGTGGGACCCGAAACGGTGAGTAATAGTGCACGAAACGGACCAGATTTGGCCAAAATTGAGAGTGTTGATGACCACACGTAATCGCACCCCGAGATTGGTCAATAATGGAAATCACTTCGGGACCCCAAAACTAAGTATAGTCCAAGAAACGGGCCAGAATCGACCCAAGCAACGAGTTTTGAAAACCCACACATAGCACACCTTGGGGTTCGACAACCATGGAAAGCATTTTGGGACCCCAAAACGGTAAGTAATAGTCCATGAAAGAGCCCAGAATCGGACAAACCTAGGATTAGTGATGACCGACACGTAAATGCACTCAGGGGTTTGTTAATCGTGGAAATCACTCCAGGACCCCAAAAGAGCGAGTAATAGTCCACGAAACGGGTCAGAATCGGCCAAAACTGCGAGTGTTGACAACCGACACGTATGCGCACCTTGGGGTTGAACGACTGTGGAAATCGCTTCGGGACCCCAAAACGGTGAGTAATAGTTCATGAAACGGGTCAGAATTGGCCAAAACTATGAGTGTTGACGATGGACACGTTAATGCACTCCTAGGATCGTCAATCATGGAAATGGCTTTGGGACCAAAAACGGTGAGTAATAGTGCACGAAACGGACCAGATTTGGCCGAAATTGAGATTGTTGATGACCACACATAAACGCACCTTGAGATTTGCAAATCGTGGAAATCACTTCGGGACCCCAAAACTAAGTATAGACCAAAAAACGGGCCAGAATCGACCCAAACTACGAGTTTTGAACACCCACACATAGCACACCTTGGGGTTCGACAACCATGGAAAGCGATTTGCGACCCCAAAACGGTGAGTAATAGTCCATGAAAGAGCCCAGAATCGGACAAACCTAGGATTATTGATGACCGACACATAAACTCACTCAGGGGTTCGTTAATCGTGGAAATCACTCCAGGACCCCAAAATAGTGAGTAATAGTCCACGAAACGGGTCAGAATCGAGCAAAACTGCGAGTGTTGACGACCGACATGTAAGCGCACCTTGGGGTTGAACGACTGTGGAAATCGCTTCGGGACCCCAAAACGGTGAGTAATAGTCCACGAAACGGGTCAGAATTGGCCAAAACTATGAGTGTTGATGACGGACACGTAAATGCACTCCTGGGATCGTTAATCATGGAAATCGCTTTGGGACCCAGAACAGTGAGCAATAGTGCACA
>NW_021189742.1:0-2471 GCF_002162155.2 Triticum dicoccoides | reverse complement strand
AAAAAATATAAGTGAAGTACTAGAGCAAAATTATATAACTCAAATGATATAAGCGAAGCACATAGAGTATTTTAACCAATTCCAAAGCATGTTTAGCTCTCTCAAAAGGTGTGTACAGCAAGGATGATTGTGGTAAAATAAAAAGCAAAGACTCAAATCATACAAGACGCTCCAAGCTAAACACATATCATGTGGTGAATAAAAATATAGCTCCAAGTAAAGTTACCGATAGAAGTAGACGAAAGAAGGGATGCCTTCCGGGGCATCCCCAAGCTTTAGCTTTTAGGTGACTTTAGATTATCTCGGGGGTGCCATGGGCATCCCCAAGCTTAGGCTCTTGCAACTCCTTGTTCCATAATCCATCAAATCTTTACCCAAAACTTGAAAACTTCACAACACAAAACTTAAAGTAGAAAATCTCGTGAGCTCCGTTAGCGAAAGAAAACAAAATACCACTTCAAGGTACTATAATGAACTCATTCTTTATTTATATTGGTGTTAAACCTACTGTATTCCAACTTCTCTATGGTTTATAAACTATTTTACTAGCCATAGATTCATCAAAATAAGCAAACAACACACTAAAAACAGAATCTGTCAAAAACAGAACAGTCTGTAGTAATCTGTAGCTAGCACAAGATCTGGAACCCCAAAAATTCTAAAATAAATTGCTTGACGTGAGGAATTTATCTATTAATCATCTGCAAAAATAATTAACTAAATATCACTTTCCAAATAAAAATGGCAGCAATGCTCGTGAGCACTAAAGTTTCTGTTTTTTACAGCAAGATATCAAGACTTTCCCCAAGTTTTCCCAACGGTTCTACTTGGCACAAAAACTAATTAAACACAAAAAACACAACCAAAACAGAGGCTAGGTAAATTATTTATTACTAAACAGGAGCAAAAATCAAGGAATAAGAAGGTGGTTTTGCAATGGAGAAGAAGGAGAGGCGAGACGGTGGTTTTTGAGTGGAGATGATGGAGAGGAGAGGAGGTGGTTTTGCAATGGAGAAGAGGGAGATGAGCGTGCAGTAGCGATTTAGGATTGGACGAGAGGGCCGGCGCGCTGTGACTGGATCAAAATCAAAATCAAATTACCCTTCAAGTAAGAAAGCGACCCCACATTAACTAGTCTCCCTTTTATTCTGAGTCATAATTGACCATGATTTTCACAAATAAAATATATGTTATACGTTGCAAAAATAATATAATTTGAAAGTACATTCAGATACGAACCAAACGATACAATTTTTGGTGACATGCATTCACATTTTGCTTGTCAAATACAGTACGTGGTCAAACTTTGACCCAAAATACGCAAAACAAAAAAAAATACTTCCAAGACCAGCGCTACTCTTCCGCTCTTCTCCTCTTAAACCATTGTCGCTCCTCTCCTGTTCCAATCTAAATCCAGCGCCGCTCCTCTCCTCTTCCATTTCAAAACGACCGCCCTCCTCTCCTATTCCAATCCAAAACCAGCGTCGCTCCTCTCCCGTTCTAATCCAAAACCAGCGCTGCTCCTCTCCTCTTCCATTCAAAAACCACCGCCGGCGAGTGAAGGTGCTGTGGAGAAGTAGATCGATGGAGGAGTACAACCGATACGTGAGGATCGCAGACAGCGACCCTGTGAAGCTAGCTAGGATGTTGGAGATACAGTCTTGGTTTGACAACAAGGACCAACTAGCGGCGACGGCGACATCCATGGACAAATATCTGCAACAGAGCAAAAAGGCGGCGATACTCCCGGAGGGAGTCACGCGGGAGTACATAGAGCTGCTCCTCTGGGCCATGGAGCAAACAGATTCACCGAATCCGATCATGAGGTGCTACCTCTTGAGCACTGCATTGGATTTCCTTGAAGAGGAAAGGATGATGCAGCAAAGTAGCATAAGTATTTCCCTCCGTTTTTTAGAACCAAGGTATCAATCCAGTAGGAGGTCACGCGCGAAGTCCCTGGTACCTGCACAAAACAAATAACTCCTTGCAACCAATGTGATAAGGGTTGTCAATCCCTTCACGGTCACTTACGAGAGTGAGATCTGATAGATATGATAAGATAATATTTTTGGTATTTTTAAGATAAAGATGCAAAGTAAAATAAAAGCAAAGTAAAAAACAAAGGAAATAACTAAGTATTGGAATATTAATACGATGAAGATAGACCCGGGGGCCATAGGTTCACTAGTGGCTTCTCTCAAGAGCATAAGTATTTTACGGTGGGTGAACGAATTACTGTTGAGCAATTGACAGAATTGAGCATAGTTATGAGAATATCTAGGTATGATCATGTATATAGGCATCATGTCCGAGACAAGTAGACCGACTCCTGCCTGCATCTGCTACTATTACTCCACTCATCGACCGCTATCCAGCATGCATCTAGAGTATTAAGTTCATGAAAACAGAGTAACGCCTTAAGCAAGATGACATGATGTAGAGGGATAAATTCATGCAATATGATAAAAAAA
>NW_021189741.1:0-4131 GCF_002162155.2 Triticum dicoccoides | reverse complement strand
GGAGTAGAGGAGGAGTCCAACTCCTCCTCCCTAGGCCGGCGCCCCAAGGAGGGATTTTTCCTCCTTGGTGTATGCTCCTCTCCCCTCTCTAACCTATATATATTGGAGGTGTTGGCCCTTTTCTATACACAAGTTTTGGAGCCTCCTCTAGTTCCTCTAGTTCTAGTTCTAGTTGATCCTAGTTGATCAATTAGAGATTGACCTATATCATCTAATCCTCATAATTAGAAGCCCGGTATGGTTCTAATCTCCTCCCTCTAATTCTCCGGCGATGATTAGCTCTGGATGGCGAAGCGCTGCCGGATCGTGAAGACCGTACACTTGCAACTAAGTAGAGAGGCCCTTCTTTCGGTCTTACATTTGATGAATCATTTGAGGACTGCTCGCGGGATCGTCATCAACGGTAGAGGGACTCCAAGTACGATCTAGACCGACTCGTCTACTTCTGCTGCACTCCGGAGTGGGTAATGGTCGCGATCCCAACATTATATGCATCTTCATATTGTTCCTGGGTGATCGTAGGGCGATTTTTTTTGTTTTCTACTACGTTCCCCAACAGTGGTATCATGAGCGATTCTATGAGTAGATGCCATTTTTTATCTAGATCACATGTGAATGTGAGGGCTGATGTTCTTGCTATGCTTCCCTCGAGTGTTGCTTCGGTTCTGTTCATTGACAACATGGTGTGGCTTTTCACAAGGTTCTGACAATCAATCGGGTCTGGCTGTCGACGATCTACTAACAGTTCCTTTGGCTTGACCATGGTCAAGAATAGTGAACCATCGCATACACAAGAGGGCGATTAAGATGAACGATCTTCTAGTGGGTCACACCTATTTTACGAAGTTTAGTGTGGGGGACGAGATTACTAATTAAGTCTCTTCTTTCACACACCCCAAAGGTTAATCTAGCAATAAGAATTATCGCCTTGATGGTGTGCATGTAGGTAGCTAGTGTTGTCTGGAAACCCTAGAAGCCACGTAATTAAAATTTGCCAAACCCATTAGAGGACGTCTAACTTGGTTTTGCTAGAATTGCATGTGATGTGGTATAGCCTTCATCATGAAAATGAGTTTATGTATGAGATGGTTATATGTTGTAATGTTAAGTGGCCTGCGCGTCATGGCATGATGGCTGGAGCCATGAGATTGCCACGTTAATATAAATATCGTAGATATAGCCTACATGTTACAGGTGACGGTGGCAAGCGTACACGGAGGACCCCGACATGGAGAAGGTGTATTAGGCGCGGGACGAGAAGCTATAATTTCGTGCCACGGTGGAATTTCTGAATTTGGTCCCATGACAACGTTTTCTAAAACGGTTGCCATAACAACGTTTTCTAAAATTGCTGCCACGGCATCGTTTTTGAAACAATTGCCACGGCAACGAAATATTGGCTGCCACGACGCTTCAACTGAAGATTGAAGACGGTCATGAAGGATTCCCGGTGCCCCGGGCTATATCATATCATGCTACTATGAATTGCCTAAGATGTTTATCCCTTTGTTGTTTGCACCCTTTGGTTGCGCAGTAATCAATTATTGGGTGATCTCTCTAGTAAATATCAAATTAAAAGGTGCTCTTCCCAATGTTGCAACCATATATAACGCGTAGCATTCCGGAGTGCTCCATGTCCACATGAGTACAAACGGGATATGAGGTGTTAGAAGGGGATGGTCAGATCATGTATGCAGATAGCACTTGGTTGTCTGAAAGTTCTAGTGGAATCATTCTGAGCTCGGAGCACGAAGAATCAAAAGATGAATAAGAGTCATATGGAGATATGATCGGCAAAGGTTTGCGTACCGATTGAAGTTCATGTCATCAGTGACGTCCACATCAATGGCTGTGAATCAGATCAGGGTCTTGGATCACTTAAAATCAATTATGAGAGATATTGATTTTAGTGGGACCATAATTATGTATTAATTAAGTTTAATGACAAGTGCAAATTAATTATTAACAATGTCTATGTGTAGTTTGCATTATAGTTGTACAATTTTGGCTCATGGTTCCACCTTCTTTGTTGAAATTGATTAGCTGTTATTTATCTGGTTGAGTTTTTATGATTGAGAGGATCATCCTCTAAAAGTTCCAAGAAGGATTTTGTCCTACTGCATGTTTACGATACTCTCTTACTAATGCTATGCATGACGAGGCTCACGTCGTTCCATCCAAAAGCTAGAATTGCATTACGATCTGCTTGCTTCCGAGAAAGCCGAACTTCAAAATGTTTGGGATAGTTATGTGATATTCTTCAAACTAAAAATTGTTTTCAGAAACAAACAAAGGTTAAAAAATATGTGATATCTAAAGAACTATTTTGTTTGCAAGTTCTAGTGAAGCCTTCAAATATGTTTCAGACTGAAATGCATAAGATTCGAAAGAATGTCAGTCATGAGTTGATGGTGAGAACTTGAAGAGAAAGAATAAAATTGAAGGATGTAATGAGACTTACGTGCCTAGGGAAATTCAGGGCTTACGCCACTCTTACAAGTTGGATGCTTCTTTTGTGAGCAGGAAAAATATTGGAAGTAAAACTATAAGAAGTAAAAGGCAGAAACAAAATAAGACTGGAATCTCCAGTTCAGGTATGAATGTCATATGAGTTATAGGATGTAGAGATGGTTGATCAAGTAAAGTGTAATTCTTGGGAATTATGACAAATTTGTTGATCATTGATTCTTTGATATAATGATTAAAAGTTGATCATGTGGATATCGACTTGATTGCATGTTAATATGAATTGTTGCAAGAAACTACAGATGGCCTAAATGACAAACAAACAATGAGGTTAAAATATTTGATGGAAACCTTGTAAAAGTTATAATATTTCTCATCAGTCTATTTCCTCTATATTGATTATTGCAAATTCATTTTAGAGTTTTGTATACTCTAGCCATTGCATATAAGTTAAATTGAGGTTGTTCATGAGAGAACAATAGTTATTCGATGTTATGAACAAAATGCCATACTCCTGTTCTGAATAGGATGTATGTTATGAATATTGATGATAAAATTGAACATCCATAACATTAACGCAAAATGTCGCAAGACTAAAAGAATACAACATCTGTGTGACATTGCATTTAGTCACATTGGAGAAACCAGCATGTAGAAAATTCCATAGTCATGGATTTCTATGTCATCAGATTAAGAATCATCTGACACTTGCAATTTTCGTCAAATTAGTGATGTAAACTAATATACCGTTCACAGGTTATAAAGAACGAACAACAAAATAACTGGAACATACATATTGATGTAGTTCAATAAGTGTTGTTGTAAGCAGTGGATTTATCTATCTTCAAGATTGACTCAAGTAGATATGTATATTTACTGAGACATAAATCTGGATATTTTGAAATGTTTCAAAAGGTTTTTCCAGAATGAATTACAAATTATTGTAAGAAGAAAAAATTATGTTTCTACAATTTGATTGCAGAAAAGAATATTTGAATTACAAGTTTAGCGAATGTTTGACGAGCTATGATTTTTTTTATCACTTGCACCTACCAGAACACTACTAAAAGTAGAGTGTTTTGAGTAGATGTAATCAAGCTATGTATGACATAGTGAGATCAAAGATGACAATAATCAATTTGCCTATATACTTTTAATGTGATACTTTAGAGTCTATGACTTTACACTGAAAAGGGTGCCATCAAAACTGTTGAAATAAGATCATATAAGATATGGAATGATAAGTGCTACTTTGTAGGTTATCCCAAATGATTGGGTATTCCTCTATCACTACGCAGAGGCAAAGTGTTTTGCCACATAGTGCGGAAATTTTGAAGAAAATATTTTCTGCAAAAGAGTGAGTGGGGGGACAGTGCAACTCAATGAAATTACAGAATCTTCATGATCAGTTCAAAGAAAAGAAACACTAGAAGTGGTGCTAAAATTCTTACTGTGACTGATACAGAAGCCTCTACATGAGATATAGAGACTTCGATCGAACATGCAGCTGAACAATATAGGTTGGAAAAATTCGTGCAGATCTTCAGGGTGTGCAAATGAAATATTGTTGAACAAACAATGAAACTATAATACACAGAGAAGCGTTGATGGGCCCTGACTCCGGTAGTTGACTATATGCTAAAGTAATTAATCCGAGATAGTATC
>NW_021189740.1:0-1612 GCF_002162155.2 Triticum dicoccoides | reverse complement strand
GACACACATGATTTGGAATTTATTAGAATACTCTATGTGCTTCACTTATATCTTTTGAGCTAGTCAACATTTGCTCTAGTGCTTCGCTTATATCTTTTGGAGCACGGCGGTGGCTTTATTTTGTAGAAATTGTTGATCTCTCATGCTTCACTTATATTATTTTGAGAGTCTCTTAGAACAGCATGGTATTTTCTATGGTCATAAATTTGGTCCTGGAATGATGAGCATCCAAGTTGGGTATAATAAAAACTATCATAGAAAGTGCATTAAACACTATGATCAATTTGATGCTTGATAATTGTTTTGAGATATAAAGGTGGTAATGTTAGAGTCATGCTATTTGGGTAATTATGAAATTGATAAATACTTGTGTTGGAGTTGGCAAGTCCCGTAGCATGCACGTATGGTAAAAATTGTGTGACAAATTTGTTGCATGGGGTGCTCTTTTAATTGTCTTCTTTATGAGTGGAGGTCAGGATCGCGCGATGGTTCACTCCTACCAACCCTTCCCCTAGGAGCATGCGTAGTAGTACTTTGCTTCGAGGGCAAGTAGACTTTTGCAATAAGTATATGAGTTCTTTATGACTAATGTGAGTCCATGGATTGTACGCACTCTCACCATTCCACCATTGCTAGCCTCTATTATACCGCGCAACTTTCGCTGGTATTATGCACCCACCATTTACCTTCCTCAAAACAGCCACCATACCTACCTATTATGGCATTTCCATAGCCATTCCAAGATATATTGCCATGCAACTTTCCACCGTTCCGTTTATTATAACACGCCCCATCATTGCCATATTGCTCTTTGCATGATCATGTAGTTGACATCGTATTTGTGGCAAGGCCACCTTCATAATTTTTCATACATGTCACTATTGATTCATTGCATATCCCGGTACACCGCCGGAGGCATTCACATAGGGTCATATTTTGTTCTAAGTATTGAGTTGTAATTCTTGAGTTGTAAATCAATAAAAGTGTGATGATCTTCATTATTAGAGCATTGTCCCAAGTGGGGAAAGGATGATGAAGACTATGATTCCCCCACAAGTCGGGATGAGACTTCGGACTTTATAAAAATAAAAGAGGCCAAAGAAGCCCATACAAAAAAAGAGGCCAAAGAAGCCCACAAAATAAAAAAGAGAAAAAAAGAAAAGAAAAAATGAAATGAGAGAAAAGAGAGAAGGGACAATGCTACTATCTTTTTTTCAAAACTTCTCCTTCAAAGTAGCACCATGATCTTCATGATAGAGAGTCTCCTATGTTGTCACTTTCATATACTAGTGGGAATTTTTCATTATAGAACTTGGCTTGTATATTCCAATGATGGGCTTCCTCAAAATGCCCTAGGTCTTCGAGAGCAAGCAAGTTGGATGCACACCCACTTAGTTTCTTTCGTTGAGCTTTCATATCTTTATAGCTCTAGTGCATCCGTTGCATGGCAATCCCTACTCACTCACATTGATATCTATTAATGGGCATCTCCATAGCCCGTTGATACGCCTAGTTGATGCGAGATTATCTTCTCCCTTTTTGTCTTCACAACCACCACCCTATTCCACATATAGTGCTATGTCCAAGGCTTGCGCTCATGTATTGCGTAAGA
>NW_021189739.1:0-718 GCF_002162155.2 Triticum dicoccoides | reverse complement strand
TTTTCGACCAATTTTTTTTTTTTCGACTGCCCGGACCCAAAAACTGGAAACGGGTCAAAAAAAACTGCCTATAATGGCACCTGTCTCAAAACACTCAGAAACACCTAAAAATAGGATAGCCAGAAATTTTTTCGAAAAATGCGTTTTCGAAAAATTTTGGGCCTAAACGGAGCGTGGCTACCCGACTCTTTTTTTTTTCGAAACCTACTCCGGCAAGGAAACACGAATCGGAATCTAGATGGATCTCGAAAACAACCATAATAAGCAAGGAACTCGGATTGGTGGTGGATATATGGTGGTGGTATATGGCAGCGGTGGTGGTAGCGGTGGTAGTATATGGATATGGATCGGTGGTGGTATATGGACACGGATTGGTGGTGGTATATGGATACGGATTTGGAGCGGTGGTGGTAGATGGCAGGGGCAATGATGATGGTGCGGCGGCGGCGTGACAACTTATGACCAGAACTCGAAACTCTAAAAGACTAGACTCTAAGACCAGCAACTAGACACGACGATGCAACCGCAAATTCAACAAAGCAAAAACCCTAAAAAGATTATGCAAAGGCTCAGATTGGTTCGGATATGATGAACTAACCCTAATTTTTTTGTGGCTTTTTCGTGGACTATAGGTATGAAGAACAGACTCGATCTAAACTACGAAAAACTGTAAAATCTCACCGAGCAACCTGGAAATCTGATACCACTTGATAGAGGC
>NW_021189738.1:0-1121 GCF_002162155.2 Triticum dicoccoides | reverse complement strand
ATGATGTGATCGTTGACACTGATGAAGACTCAATGTTATCTTCAGAAGTGCCAGGCAAGCAAAACCCCCTTGTTCATTCCGATGAAATCCCACTCTCTCGCTCCTGCTCTCTTTTACTGCATTAGGACAACAACGACATATTTGATACTTGCTGCGGTAGCTGAACCCTTTATCCTTTGCATGACCTGTCATTGCCACAGTAAATAGATGAAACCCACTAGCATGAGTAGGAGTTGTTTGAGCCCTGTTGTGCCTACTCATTCATGCTTGTTTGTCATGCCTGCTACTGCTTAGAGTTGAGTCAGGTCTGATTCATCGGGGATGAATCAGAGGCGTGTGAACATGTCCCACGGTGTGTGAGCTAACTGTGTGAACACGATTTGGTAAAGGTAGCGGTGAGAGGCCATGTAGGAGTACATGGTGGGTTGTCTCATTGCAGCCGTCCTCAGGAACTGAGTTCTGTGTTTGTGATCCATGAACAGCTACTACCACACATTGGGTTCCGGTAACTCGACCCCTCTCGACTTATTAATCAACATGATCTCTGTCCAGGAGTTGCAACTAGTTTCTGGTGTTTGTAGGTAGTGTTAGTAGTCTACCAAGTGGCACCCTGTACAAGTGGGCTTGGGACAGACTAGGCACAGTGGCCCGGTGTACCAAGTGGCACCCGGTTGGTGGGCTTGGGAACCCTGCACACATCGTTTGGGGCCGTAAGCGACACCCCGGCCGGATCTCCTTGCGGATGGAACCTGAATAGGCGATAAACCTGGACTAGAGACTTGTTCGGTTAGTCAGGTCGTGGCCGACTCCCTCGCCCGGCTTCCGCTTGAAGGTTGCCGAGGTACATGACGTGTACAGGGCGGTAAGTGGCGAGAGCGTGTGTGAAGAAGTACACCCCTGCAGGGTTAACATCATCTATTCGAATAGCCGGATTCCTCGGATATGGAAACGTGGACCCCTTATATCAGTTCATAGACAAGTGAAAGTGGATACTCTAAAATACGCAAGATAAGCGTGAGTGCTATGGATGGCGTTCTCGTAGGGAGACAGGAGCGGATCCATAGTGGTGTATTGATATGGTGAATATGTGGACTCGTGTGCGCCACCTCAAAAGAGTTACT
>NW_021189737.1:0-1718 GCF_002162155.2 Triticum dicoccoides | reverse complement strand
ACTTATGTATTTCGAAATTACATGGGCCTGGCCCAATAATAAGGTGACGCAGCACCTAAAATAGCCTCGGGACGAAATTTATGAAGTGGCATCTTGTATATTTCGTCCAAGGCTTCATGCACCCATTATGGTGGCTTCAAAGTCCTGAAATCATCACTTGTAACTCCGTTCTTGTTTCCCTTGCGCATGCCATCATCTCCATGCTTGTTCTTGCTCCAATGTTCATCCTTCTCCAAGCTAGGCCCTTCATTTGTAAGCAAAACAAATGTATCCAATTTAGGCAGCATCATATTCTCATGAACATTAGAATCATTACCAAGAAACGAAAGTACCTGGTAATTTAGTTGGCGTGCACGAGCTCTAGTAATTGGTCCAGTATGTATAGCAGCAGGGGCTGTGGGTGTAACAATTGTATTGATGTCCTCATCATCCTCCCCTTCTTGAAATGAGGTCGTCCTCGACGGAAGTTCATCTTCCTCACCCAAATAAGGCTTCAAATCTGCAATGTTAAAAGTGGGACTAACCCCAAAATCTGCAGGCAGCTCAAGTTTATATGCATTATCATTTATTTTCTCTAACACCTTAAAGGGACCATCAGCACGTGGCATTAACTTTGATTTGCGCAAATCAGGAAATCTATCCTTACGCAAATGTAACCAAACAAGATCTCCAGGTGCAAACACAACATGTTTTCTACCCTTATCTCCAGCAAGTTTATATTTAGCACTCATGCGCTCAATGTTTTCCTTAGTTAACTCATGCATTTTTAAAATCAATTCAGCACGTTGTTTCGCATCAAAATTAACCTTCTCCGAAGATGGAAGAGGCAACAAATCAATAGGTGCATGAGGTAGGAAACCATACACAACTTCAAAAGGGCACATCTTAGTAGTAGAATGCAATGAACGATTATAAGCAAATTCAATATGAGGCAAGCATTCCTCCCACATTTTCTTATTATTCTTCAAAACAGCCCTAAGCATAGTAGACAACGTTCTATTGACTACTTCAGTTTGTCCATCAGTTTGGGGGTGACAAGTAGTACTAAAAAGCAGGTTAGTACCCAACTTAGCCCATAAACATCTCCAAAAGTGGCTAAGAAATTTAGTATCACAATCTGAAACAATAGTATTTGGCACACCATGCAAGCGAATAATTTCACGAAAGAACAAATCAGCAACATTAACAGCATCATCGCTTTTATGACATGGTATAAAGTGTGCCATTTTCGAGAATCTATCCACGACAACAAATATGATATCCCTCCCCTTCTTTGTTCGAGGTAAACCTAAAACAAAGTCCATAGATATATCCTCCCAAGGAACACTAGGTACAGGCAAAGGCATATATAAACCATGAGGATTGAGGCGTGACTTAGCTTTTTGACATGTAGTGCAGCGAGCAATAAAACGCTCAACATCCCGTCTCATCTTTGGCCAAAAGAAATGTGTAGCAAGTACGTCCTCCGTCTTCTTCACGCCAAAGTGTCCCATTAATCCTCCTCCATGCGCCTCCTGCAACAACAAAAGACGAACGGAGCTAGCTGGAATGCATAGCTTGTTAGCACGAAACACAAATCCATCGTTAACGACAAACTTGTTCCACATTCTTCCTTCTTTACAATTATGCATTACATCTTTAAAATCAGCATCATGCACATATTGATCTTTGATGGTCTCCAAACCAAATATTTTGAAGTCAAGTTGTGAAAGCATAGT
>NW_021189736.1:0-2067 GCF_002162155.2 Triticum dicoccoides | reverse complement strand
TTGGTTTTACTCGTAGCTAGTCTCATCTGAGTGTGCCCTGAGAAAGAGATATGTGCAGCTCCTATCGGGATTTGTCGGCACATTCGGGCGGTGTTGCTGGTTTAGTTTTACCCTGTCGAAATGTCTTGTTGTACCGGGATACCGAGTCTGATCGGAGTGTCTCGGGTGGAGGTCTATTCCTTCGTTGACCGTGAGAGCTTGTCATGGGCTAAGTTGGGACACCCCTGCAGGGTATTATCTTTCGAAAGCCGTGCCCGCGGTTATGTGGCAGATGGGAATTTGTTAACGTCCGGTTGTAGAAAACCCGAAGTTGACCTTAATTAAAATACATCAACCGTGTGTGTAACCGTGATGGTCTCTTTCCGGCGGAGTCCGGGAAGTGAACACGGTGTTGGAGTTATGCTTGACGTAGGTTGCTATAGGATCACTTCTTGATCATACTTTTATCGACCGTGCCTTGCCCTCTCTTCTCGCTCTCTTTTGCGATTGTAGCCACCATATATGCTAGTCGCTTGCTGCAGCTCCACCTCATTACTCCATCCTTCCTATAGGCTTAAATAGTCTTGATCTCGCGGGTGCGAGATTGCTGAGTCCCCGTGGCTCACAGATACTTCCAAAACCAGTTTGCAGGTGCCTATGTTACCGAGCAGGTGACGCAACCAAGCTCAAGGAGGAGCTCGATGAAGATCTTTCCCTTTGTGTTGTTTCGTTCTAGTTGATCAGTAGTGGAGCCCAGTTGGGGTCGATCGGGGACCTTTGTCGCATTTGGGGTTCTTCTTTTATTTTGGTTCCGTAGTCGGACCTTGATTGTATCTGTATGATGTAATGCTTTATTCATGTAATTGTGTGAAGTGGCGATTGTAAGCCAACTATGTATCTCTTTCCCTTATGTATTACATGGGTTGTGTGAAGATTACCTCACTTGCGACATTGCTTTCAATGCGGTTATGCCTCTAAGTCGTGCTTCGATACGTGGGAGATATAGCCGCATCGAGGGCATTACAAGTTGGTAATCAGAGCCTTCCCCGACCTTAGGAGCCCCATTGCTTGATCGTTTTTAGCAGCCGAGTTGTGTCTAGAAAAATGTTTTGAGTCATTTAGGAATTATATATCGGAGAGTTTAGGAATTCTTTTTACTTCCCAGTCTCTTCATCGCTCTGGTAAGGCATCCTGACGTAGAGTTTTGACTCTTCTCTTCTCAAATTTCACTAAAAAAATATTTTAGGATCACGCGGGTATCTTGGAATCGTTCCGATGGTTTTATGATGAGAACATTGTCTTGGTGCCTCCTGTCAGGGGTTTAGTGGAAGTGTCCCGGGGAGTTGAGCTCTGAGGTGTTGTCGTCATAATTTTATCGTTGCAGTTCTGGAATACCTGAGTTTAGTACGCCGACATCGAAAATCTCTTTTATGCAGTTGTTGGTGAGATAACCCCGATAACCCAGTACTGAGGTGAGTACGGGAGTATTGCCATGACTCGTATAACGGATGCTTTTCGAAGGTTGAGGTAGACGATTTCCGAAGGTTTCTTGGTTATGTGTTGAAGGATGGATACAACTGGATGTAGGATTTGTTAGTTTTGGGTGAGATATTATGCTTCCCCTGTATCCCCAACACCTGATTGCATAACCGGAAAAATTTCGGGAGTTTCATAGGTGGGAATTCAAGTAGCTCTTAGGATATCTTTCCGACGGATGTATGATATGAAATTGGGGTTCGACGTCTAGTGGTCCGCCTATTCACGGTTGGTTTTACAGTGGTCTCGTTGTGTCTTAAAGAGTCCTTGGCTATGCCGACTCGGGGACGCTTCGTATGTCATGTGCACTGCCTTGTACATGATGGTGCTGTACGATCGAGCCCGTGTAGGCCCCACCACGAAAACTTCGGACGAAATCTCTATCATATGTTTGTTCTGGCTTATTTTGCAAGCCAATCCTTTGTTTTGTTTTGAGTTGTGGTATTCGAGTTGCTTCGAAGTCAAATGTTGATTCCATACCTTTTCCAAATGGTGTTCTCATATTCCTATGTGAATACTAATCCTTCTTGATCATCGAGTCTGTCTTGTCAA
>NW_021189735.1:0-860 GCF_002162155.2 Triticum dicoccoides | reverse complement strand
ATTTATTTTCTTACCTATTGTCCAAGAAAAAGCCACACAAAAAAAGTTAGATCTGTTCATCCTTTATCCAAGCCAGTCTGAGCCTTTGCAATTTTCTATTCATTGCTTGCATAGTTGAATTATCGGTTGCATCGTCGTGTCAGTTGCTGGTCTTAGCGTCTAGTTCCTTTAGAGTTTCGAGTTCTGTTCACATTAGTCACGCCGCCGCTGCATCATTATCCCTTCCGCTGTCCACCATCCCATCTATTAATTTCCACCACGTGCTACGCACTGTTCATTGTCATAATCATAGTTGAGGTCATTCACATCTTCGCCTGATCCAATCTGCATCTTATCTAGTTTGTCTTGAAAAAAAAAGATAGAGAAAAAAAGAGAAAAAAGGAAAAAAAAGAAAAAGAGAGAGAAGAAAAAGAAGAAAAAAGTGTGAGAAAAAAAAAGAGAGGAGCAAAAAAAAAATTCGGATCTATCTAGACTCAATCTCGTAGTTGAATTCGGATTGGAATCTGTTTTGGCGCACTGTTCAGTAAAACAGGTGTATCTTCCTCATACGAAGTCAGTTTTGGCTCCGTGAGTACTCAAATTGAAGATAGCGACGAGCCGCATCTAAATAGTTGCAGAAGCTAGTTCAATATTTGACACCTCAAAATCGGCTTCTAAATAGGTCTTTTTGCCCTCCGAAGTTCGTGAACACAGCTTGTTCCAATTTTTCAGGCCAGTTTTAGAATTCTTTGACTCCTCATATCAACTCGGAATTGAGTGATTCTTTTTGCATTGGAAAGCTTGAGTTAGTAGCATTCTTTGAAAGAATTTATCAGAAAATTGGCTCAAACTTTTCAAGAGGAAAATTGGAGAGAGAGTTG
>NW_021189734.1:7125-9225 GCF_002162155.2 Triticum dicoccoides | reverse complement strand
AAGCAAAAGAGCGAGCAAACTAGCATAGCAAAGATAGTAGTGATTTCGAGGGTATGATCATCTTGCCTGCACAGTTGTCAGAGTTGACTGGATCCTCACAAGCAAACTCAACGGGCTCCTCGGTAGCGAACTCGTCTCCCGGCTCTACCCAAAGACAAACAAGCAACAAGGATACAATCAACCACGGGCAAGACCAAGCAATATGATGAAATGACGATATGCTATGCGGGATGCGATGCGGGATGCAAAATGCAAGATATGACAGGAAATGCATGAACCTGGCATCAACTTGGAAAACCAAGTGTGCCACTGGATAGAGGGGATGAAATCGCTTGAAAACGATATAAAGATCATAGGAATCGGAGCTACGGTTTAGAAATGGCAAGCGTTTTAAGATATGACACCGGTATGCGATTTGCTGCAAGTAGGCATCTAAATGCAACGAAATGAACATGCTACAGCCACCAAACATGAAAACAAAGTACATGGCAGTGATGTACACAAGATGGTTGACAAAACACTAGCACTGAGCCATAGGCAAATTCATCCATTAAGAGGTTCAAACAAGCGTGGCTAAAACGCAAATGCAAAACAGATTTCAGACTTAGTGAAATTAACACTAGTCTGAAATTTCAGATCACGATGCTCTCTTCGGAGCAGCAAAACAACATGATACAAAACCTGAACATGACAAGTACGAACATGGCATGGAGCTACTCAACAAGCTTAATAAAACATCCAAAGTGACCTGGGGCCAAAAGTGTTCACAAAAATACTCTACCGAGGTCACGAACATAGCTCGAACACAATCAGTTTTCAGACTTAGTGAAAACTGAGACACGCTGAAATATAACTCACGAAGGTATGTAAACGAGCTCGATGCACTCACTAAGGTGCAAGTCATGGCAAGGAAAGCATATAACCAGCAATAAGGCACAAAGTGCTAGCTACACATGGCAAGAACAAAGGCATAGCATGCATGGGACACTAACGGTAGCATCGGCAAAATCGCAAACAAGTTGACGATCTGCCCAGATTAACAACGAAGCAAAAGTTGAGCTCGATTGAGTCAACCTAGAGCACTCCACATATGCCAACAAATACATGGATGGATAGAGCATAACATAAATATCAAAACTCCCTTACTGATCATCCTCAAAAGAGGCACGGATCACTAGGAAACAAGCTGGACATATAGCATCATGAACTAAAATATCCCAGACTTAGTGAAAATCACTAAGTCCCTGAAATCTGCAATCTCAGGTACCTCTCTTCGCAAGCTTGCACAAGACAACACACACATCCTAAAAATGCATGGGTGGCACCTCTAGAAATAAGACAAAATGCTTAACAATTCATCCCAAAGGGGCACAGGCATATCATGCACGAATTAAACATGGCAAAAATGACAAAAGTGCATGATGAACTAACGGATCTGCAATTTAACTCACGAAGCCTCCTTCTAACAGCATTTTGGGTATCAAGATGACCTCAAATGCAAATGATGCAATGGAATGAAATGATGTACATGTCGAGGCGAAGATTTTGACATATCATACGCCCAAAACGGAGCTACGGTTGCGGAGATACAAGCAGTCAAAGATAGCACGAAAATTAGGGTTTCGGGGGAGAGAAGTCAACCGAAAACTCAGATCCAGATCGGATCTCGCGGGTACTGTTCACCGGCGCGTTTCCCGAGGATGACCAGCGCCGGAGCTCGTCGGTGCCGGCCGGAGTGGGGGAAGAGGAGGCCGGGGTGAGGGAGAGGAGGCCGGGCGGCGCCGGAGGAGGAGTCGGCGACCGCGGGCGGCGGCGTCCGGGGCGGCGCCGGCCGGTGGCGGGCGGCGGGGCCCGGCGCGGCGGCGGCCGGTGCGGTGGCGGCGACGGCGCCGGTCGCCGGAGGTCGGGGAGGCGGCGGCGGCCGAGAGGAGGAAGAGGCGCGGGGGCGCGGGCTTTGCGGGGGCCCCTCCTGGGCTTCCCGGGCCGGGACGGCGGCGATGTGGGCCTCGCCCACGTGGCGACTGGCGAGTGGGCGGCTGCGGCGGCGGACGCTGTCCGGCCGGGGCGGACACGTCCGTCGGTGGAGATCTCAGTTTTTTT
>NW_021189734.1:0-2058 GCF_002162155.2 Triticum dicoccoides | reverse complement strand
GCTTCCGGAGGAGGCGGAGGTGGAGGCGGATTAGGATTCGGAGTCGTGCGCGTTGGAGGAGCCATCCTGAAGAGGTTGACCACCATTAGCACATAGATAGACAACAATATAGAAGCTGAATCCAACGGAATGAAAATTGCAACATATAGTCTTCACATCCGAACAAAATGAACGAATGCATTCCTCTTCAAATGGTCACATATCCATAAATTGAGAAGCCACGAAGAATTAAGGAAGAGAAATAATTCAACAAGGTACGGATCAAGAACGAATAATCGGTAAGAAATCCCAATCTCAAACCAATATCCGTGGAAGAAGAACTAGAACTACTAGAATTCCCACCTATGAAATTCCCGAACCTTTCCGGTTATGCAATCAGGTGTTGGGGATACAGGGGAAGCACAATATCTCACCCAAACTAGCAAATCCTACATCCAGCTGTATCCATCCTTCAACACATAACCAGGAAAACTTCGGAAACCATCTACCTCAACCTTCGAAAAGCATCCGTTATACAAGTTATGGTGATACTCCCGAACTCCCGCCCCAGTACTGGGTGGCGTCGAGGTTATCTCACCAACGAACTGCATAAAAGAGATTTTCGATGTCGGCGAACATATCTCAAGTATACCAGAATTGGAACGATAAAATTGTGACGACAACACCTCGGAGCTCAACTCCCCGGGACACTGCCACAACCCCTAAAGACAGGAGGCACCAAGAACAATGTTCTCGTCACAAAACCATCGGAACAAAACCAAGATACTCGCGTGATCCTAAATTTTTTTTTTGTGAAATTTGAGAAGAGAAGAGTCAAAACTCTACGCCAGGATGCCTTACAAGAGCGATGAGGAGACTGGGAAGTAAAAAAAATTCCTAAGCTCTCCGATATATAATTCCTAAGGACTCAAAACATTTTTCTAGACACAACTCGGCTGCTAAAACGATCAAGCAATGGGGCTCCTAAGGTCGGGGAAGGCTCTGATTACCAACTTGTTACGCCCTCGATGCGGCTATAGCTCCCACGTGTCGAGGCACGACTTAGAGGCATAACCGCATTGAAAGCAATGTTGCAAGTCAGGCAATCATTACAACATCCCATGTAATATATAATAAAAAGGGGGAGATAACATAGTTGGCTTACACTCGCCACGTCACATCAGAGTACATAAATAACATCCATCAAACAAACACTCATGGCCCGACTACGGCGCCAAAATAGAAAAGAACCCAACATGCGACAAGGTCCTGAATCGATAACCCCAACTAGGCACCACTACTGATCATCCGGAAAAGATACGTAGTATCGCTGAGAGTCCTCGTCGAACTCCCACTTGAGCTCGTACTCGTCACCTGGAGCGGAATCACCTGGACCTGCATCTGGAGTTGTAGTATCCGTGAGCCACAGGGACTCAGCAATCTCACACCCACGCGATCAAAACTATTTAAGCTCATGGGAATGGATAAGGCAAATATATGTGGAGCTGCAGCAAGCGACTAGCATATGTAGTGGCTAACTTATACGCAAAAGAGAGCGAGAAGAGAAGGCGAAGCACGAGCGAGAAGCTAAAGGAACATCCTGCGCAAGCATAACTCCAACATCGTGTCCACTTCCCGGACTCCGCCGAGAAGGGGCCATCACGGTAACACACACGGTTGATTCATTTTAATTAAGTTTAGTTCAAGTCATCTACAACCGGACATTAACAAATTCCCATCCGCCCATAACCGCGGGCACGGCTTTCGAAAGATCAATCCCTGCAGGGGGGTCCCAACTTAGCCCATAACAAGCTCTCACGGTCAACAAAGGAATAGACCTCCACCCAAGACACACCGATCAGACTCGGTATCTCGGTACAACAAGATGATTCGACAGGTTAAAACAAGTCCAGCAACACCGCCCGAATGTGCCGACAAATCCCGATAGGAGCTGCACATATCTCTTTCTCAGGGCACGCTCGGATAGGTCAAGCTACGAGTAAAACCAAACCTCAAGTTTCCCCGAGGTGGCCCCGCAGGCTGCCTGGTTCGGACCAACACTCAGAGGAGCACTGGCCC
>NW_021189733.1:0-5137 GCF_002162155.2 Triticum dicoccoides | reverse complement strand
TGCATTCCTGAATGGATTTCTGGAAGAAGAGTTGTATATGATGCAACCGGAAGGTTTTGTCGATCCAAAGGGAGCTAACAAAGTGTGCAAGCTCCAGCGATCCATTTATGGACTGGTGCAAGAATCTCGGAGTTGGAATATACGCTTTGATAAGTTGATCAAAGCATATAGTTATTGTACAGACTTACAGTGAAGCCTGTATTTACAAGAAAGTGAGTGGGAGCACTACAACATTTCTGATAAGTATATGTGAATGACATATTGTTGATCGGAAATAATGTAGAATTATTCTGCAAAGCATGAAAGGATACTTGAATAAAAGTTTTTCAAAGAAAGACCTTGGTGAAGCTGCTTACACATTGAGCATCAAGATCTATATAGATAGATGAAGACGCTTGATAAGATTTTTTCAATGAATACATACCTTGATAAATTTTTGAAATAGTTCAAAATGGAATAGTCAAAGAAGGAGTTCTTGCCTGTGTTGCAAGGTGTTAAGTTGAGTAAGACTCAAAGCCCGACCATGGCAGAAAATAGAAAGAGAATGAAAGTCATTCCCTATGCCTCAGTCATAGGTTCTATAAAGTATGCCATGCTGTATACCAGATCTATTGTATACCATACCACTGAGTTTGGCAAGGGAGTACAATAGTGATCTAGGAGTAGATCACTGGAGAGCATTCAAAATTGTCCTTAGTGGAGTAAGGATATGTTTCTCGATTATGGAAAAAGGTTCGTCGTAAAAGGTTACGCCGATGCAAGTTTGACACTAATCTAGATGACTCTAAGTCTTGATCTAGATACATATTGAAAGTGGGAGCAATTAGCTAGAGTAGCTCCGTGCAGAGCATTGTAGACATAGAATTCGCAAAATACTTACGGATCTGTATATGACATACCCGTTGACTAAGATTTTCTCACAAGCAAAACATGATCACACCTTAGTACTCCTTGGGTGTTAATCACATAGCGATGTGAACTAGATTACTGAATCTAGTAAACCCTTTGGGTGTTGGTCACATAGCGATGTGAACTATGGGTGTTAATCACATGGTGATGTGAACTATTGCTGTTAAATCACATGGCGATGTGAACTAGATTATTGACTCTAGTGCAAGTGGGAGACTGAAGGAAATATGCCCTAGAGGCAATAATAAAGTTATTATTTATTTCCTTATATCATGATAAATGTTTATTATTCATGCTAGAATTGTATTAATCGGAAACATAATACATGTGTGAATACATAGACAAACAGAGTGTCACTAGTATGCCTCTACTTGACTAGCTCGTTAATCAAAGATGGTTATGTTTCCTGACCATGAACAATGAGTTGTTATTTGATTAACGAGGTCACATCATTAGTTAAATGATCTGATTGACATGACCCATTCCATTAGCTTAGCACCTGATCGTTTAGTATGTTGCTATTGCTTTCTTCATGACTTATACATGTTCCTATGACTATGAGATTATGCAACTCCCGTTTGCCGGAGGAACACTTTGGGTGCTACCAAACGTCACAACGTAACTGGGTGATTATAAAGGAGCATTACAGGTGTCTCCAAAGGTAGATGTTGGGTTGGCGTATTTCGAGATTAGGATTTGTCACTCCGATTGTCGGAGAGGTATCTCTGGGCCCTCTCGGTAATGCACATCACATAAGCCTTGCAAGCACTGCAACTAATATGTTAGTTGTGAGATGATGTATTACGGAACGAGTAAAGAGACTTGCCGGTAACGAGATTGAACTAGGTATTGGATACCGACGATCAAATCTCGGGCAAGTAACATACCGATGACAAAGGGAACAACGTATGTCGTTATGCGGTCTGACCGATAAAGATCTTCGTAGAATATGTAGGAGCCAATATGGGCATCCAGGTCCCGCTATTGGTTATTGACCGGAAACGTGTCTTGGTCATGTCTACATTGTTCTCGAACCCAACAGTGGCATAACCTAGGCTCGGATGCCACTGATGGTCCTGCCAAAGTACTCTTTGGGTGTTAATCACATAGCGATGTGAACTAGATTACTGAATCTAGTAAACCCTTTGGGTGTTGGTCACATGGTCTGATTCACGATCCAACAGTGGCATCCGAGCCTAGGTTAATGATGTTGATGTTATATGCACGAATAGAACACAAGTGAGTTGTGGACGATACAAGTCATACTGCCTACCAGCATGTCATATTTTGGTTCAGCGGTATTGTTGGACGAGACGACCCGGACCAACCTTACGCGTACGCTTACGCGAGACCGGTTCCCTCGACGTGCTTTGCACAGAGATGGCTTGCGGGCGACTGCCTCTCCAACTTTAGTTGAACCAAGTATGGCTACGCCCGGTCCTTGCGAAGGTTAAAACGGAGTCTATTTGACAAACTATCGTTGTGGTTTTGATGCGTAGGTGAGATTGGTTCTTACTTAAGCCCGTAGCAGCCACGTAAAACATGCAACAACAAAGTAGAGGACGTCTAACTTGTTTTTGCAGGGCATGTTGTGATGTGATATGGTCAAGGCATGATGCTGAATTTTATTGTATGATATGATCATGTTTTGTAACCGAGTTATCGGCAACTGGCAGGAGCCATATGGTTGTCGCTTTATTGTATGCAATGCAATCGCGATGTAATGCTTTACTTTATTACTAAACGGTAGTGATAGTCGTGGAAGCATAAGATTAGCGAAACGACAACGATACTACGATGGAGATCAAGGTGTCGCGCCGGTGACGATGGTGATCATGACGGTGCTTCGGAGATGGAGATCACAAGCACAAGATGATGATGGCCATATCATATCACTTATATTGATTGCATGTGATGTTTATCTTTTTATGCATCTTATCTTGCTTTGATTGACGGTAGCATTATAAGATGATCTCTCACTAAATTATCAAGAAGTGTTCTCCCTGAGTATGCACCGTTGCAAAAGTTCTTCGTGCTGAGACACCACGTGATGATCGGGTGTGATAGGCTCTACGTTCAAATACAACGGGTGCAAAACAGTTGCACACGCAGAATACTCTGGTTAAACTTGACGAGCCTAGCATATGCAGATATGGCCTCGGAACACGGAGACCGAAAGGTCAAGCGTGAATCATATAGTAGATATGATCAACATAATGATGTTCACCGATGAAACTACTCCATCTCACGTGATGATCGGTTATGGTTTAGTTGATTTGGATCACGTGATCACTTAGAGGATTAGAGGGATGTCTATCTAAGTGGGAGTTCTTAAGTAATATGATTAAATTGAACTTAAATTTATCATGAACTTAGTCCTGGTAGTATTTTGCAAATCATGTTGTAGATCAATAGCTCGCGTTGTTGCTTCCCTGTGTTTATTTTGATATGTTCCTAGAGAAAATTGTGTTGAAAAATGATAGTAGCAATGTTGCGGATTTGATCCGTGATCTGAGGTTAAATCCTCATTGCTGCACAGAAGAATTATGTCCTTAATGCACCGCTAGGTGACAGACCTATTGCAGGAGCAGATGCAGAAGTTATGAACGTCTGGATAGCTCAATATGATGACTACTTGATAGTTTAGTGCACCATGCTTAACGGCTTAGAATCGGGACTTCAAAGACGTTTTGAACGTCATGGACCATATGAGATGTTCCAGGAATTGAAGTTAATATTTCAAGCAAATACCCGAGTTGAGAGATATGAAGTCTCCAACAAGTTCTATAGCTAAAAGATGGAGGAGAATCGCTCAACTAGTGAGCATGTGCTCAGATTGTCTGGGTGCTTCAATCGCTTGAATCAAGTGGGAGTTAATCTTCCAGATAAGATAGTGATTGACAGAATTCTCTAGTCACCATCACCAAGTTAGTAGAACTTCGTGATGAACTATAGTATGCAAGGGATGATGAAAATGATTCCCGAGCTCTTCGTGATGTTGAAATCAACGAAGGTAGAAATCAAGAAAGAGCATCAAGTGTTGATGGTTGACAAGATCACTAGTTTCAAGAAAAGGGCAAAGGGAAAGAAAGGGGAACTTCAAGTAGATTGACAAGCAAGTTGTCACTCCCACGAAGAAGCCCAAAGCTGAACCAAAGCCTGAAACTGAGTGCTTACACTGCAAAGGAAATGGTCACTGGAAGCGGAACTACCCTAAATATTTGGTGGATAAGAAGGATGGCAAAGTGAAAAAGGGTATATTTGATATACAGGTATTTGATGTGTACTTTACTAGTGTTTATAGCAACCCCTCGGTATTTGGTACTGGTTCAGTTGCTAAGAGTAGTAACTCGAAACGGGAGTTGCAAAATAAACAGAAACTAGTTAAGGGTGAAGTGATGATGTGTGTTGAAAGTAGTTTCAAGATTGATATGATCATCATCGCACACTCCCTATTCTTTCGGGATTAGTGTTGAACCTGAATAAGTGTTATTTGGTGTTTGTGTTGAGCATGAATATGATTTGATCATGTTCATTGTAATACGGTTATTCATTTAAGTAAGAGAATAAATTGTTGTTCTGTTTACATGAATGAAACCTTATATGGTTACACACCCAATGAAAATAGTTCGTTGGATCTCGATCATAGTGATACACATAATCATAATATTGAAACCAAAAGATGCAAAGTTAATAATGATAAGTGCAACTTGTTTGTAGCACTGCCGTTTAGGTCATATTGGTGTAAAGCGCATGAAGAAACTCCATACTGATGGGTTTTTGAATCACTTGATTATGAATCAGTTGATGCTTGCGAACCATGCCTCTTAGGCAAGATGACTAAGACTCTGTTCTTCGGAACAATGGAGCGAGCAATAGATTTGTTGAAAATCATACATACTGATGTATGTAGTCCGATGAATATTGAGGCTCTCGACAGGTATCATTATTTTCTGATCTTCACAGATGATTTGAGCAGATATGAGTATATCTACTTGATGAAACATAAGTCTGAAACATTTGAAAAGTTCAAAGAATTTCAGAGTGAAGTGAAAAATCATCGTAACAAGAAAATAAAGTTTCTACGATCTGATCGTAGAGAAGAGTATTTGAGTTACGAGTTTGGCCTTCAGTTAAAAACAATGTGAAATAGTTTCACTACTTATGCCACCTAGAACACCACAATATAATGGTGTGTCCGAACGTCATAACCGTACTTTATTAGATA
>NW_021189732.1:0-1277 GCF_002162155.2 Triticum dicoccoides | reverse complement strand
ATGCTCAAATATCTCCAAACTAAAATGTTTCATGTTGGAAATAATCCAACTATGGACCAGGAGTAATTTGGTGATTTTAGGAGTTGCCCAAGTATTTTATTTAATTCAACAAAGTTGCAGAAGTATTAAAAAAGAACAGAAACAGAAAGAAAAAGGGAAAACTTACCTGGCGCCACCACAGGCCCACCAGCCAGCCCACCTGGCCGGCCCAGCCCGGCCACCGCTCCAGCGAGCTGCTTGGCTTGCCAGGCAGGCAGCCAAGGTGCTCGGCGGCGGCACCGCAGCTCGCCACGCAGCTGCACGCCGCCCTGCCTCCCCCTCTCGCCGCCCTGATGGCCTGGACGAGCTCCACGTCGCGCCCCGACCCTCCTGGACACCTCCATTCGCCCCCAGTTCCTCTCCCTCGCGCTCCCACGCCATGGCCGACGCCACCGTCGCCGCACCGCCGCCGTAGCCGTGCTCCCCGTCGTCTCCACGCCGTGCCACCCTGTCCAGAAGCTCCGCCGTCCTCTACTTCTTCGAGCTAGCCGAGCCCCGAGCGCTCGCGTGCCCCGAAGCCGCCGCACCGACCTCGCCCGAGCTCACCGTCGCCGGAGATCCCCTTCAACGCCGTCGCCGCCTCAGCTCGTCCCCGACCTCGCCGGTGGCCTCTACGGGAGCGCTGTGAGCCTAGCTACTCCTCCGACCCTCTCTCTCTCATTCCTGAGCCGTGTAGCCACCGCACGAGGATCACACGCCCGCACCACCGCGGATCTCGTCGCCGACGTGCTTCCGGCCACACTCCGGCCACAAGATGGTGTCCATCTTACTCACCGAGTCCCGCAGCACCTAGCTAGCCACTCCACGAGCCTCACCGACCCCTCTAGCGCCAAGTTCATCTTCGACCGAACCCCAGTGGCCGCCAAAGTCGTCGCCGGCGCCAACTCCGGCCACCCCGACCCCAACGGACTCCGCCAAGAGCTGCGGTTTGTCCTCAGCTCCACTCCGGTGGTCTCCGCGGCCCATTTGGTGGCCGAAATGGCCAAAACCACTCCCGCCGCCGCGTCGGGCTCGCCGGCGGCTAAACGCCGGCGTCGCTGGCTTTGACTTTGACCACGGGTGGGCCCTGGTTGACTCCCCTGAGTCAATGACAGGTGGGGCCCAGCCCTGTTAATTAAACAGGATTAGTTTTAATTAATTTTTAATTAAAATAATCACCCTGACATGCGGGACCCACTGTCAGGTTTGACCCAGACCTGTTCCGTTGACCTGCTGACGTCACACTGACGTCAGGCTGA
>NW_021189731.1:0-992 GCF_002162155.2 Triticum dicoccoides | reverse complement strand
TAGCTCAAACTGACAGGATGGGCACGAAATTTTTTCGACCAATTTTTTTTTTTTGGCTGCCCGGACCCAAAAACTGGAAACGGGTCAAAAAAAACTTCCTATAATGGCACCTGTCTCGAAACACTCAGAAACACCTAAAAATAGGATAGCCAGAATTTTTTTTCGAAAAATGCGTTTTCGAAAAATTTTGGGCCTAAACGGAGCGTGGCTACCCGACTCTTTTTTTTTTTTTTTTCGAAACCTACTCCGGCAAGGAAACATGAATCGGAATCTAGATGGATCCCGAAAACAAACCTAATAAGCAAAGAACTCGGATTGGTGGTGGATATATGGTGGTGGTATATGGCAGCGGTGGTGGTAGCGGTGGTAGTATATGGATATGGATCGGTGGTGGTATATGGACACGGATTGGTGGTGGTATATGGATACGGATTCGGTGCGGTGGTGGTAGATGGCAGGGGCGATGATGATGGTGCGGCGGCGGCGTGACAACTTATGACCAGAACTCGAAACTCTAAAAGACTAGACTCTAAGACCAGCAACTAGACACGACGATGCAACCGCAAATTCAACAAAGCAAAACCCTAAAAAGATTATGCAAGGCTCAGATTGGTTCAGATATGATGAACTAACCCTAAATTTTTTTTGTGGCTTTTTCGTGGACTATAGGTATGAAGAGCAGACTCGATCTAAACTACTAAAAAACTGTAAAATCTCACCGAGCAACCTGGAAATCTGATACCACTTGATAGAGGCAAAGGTGTCCCGTCTTTCGATGAGATGGTGGATTTCGCTTTGGTGGAAGTCGACTTTGACGATCCGACTACGAACGTGCGAGGACGTCGCGCCTTAGCAATCGCTAAACCAACTCCGAGAGGTTATTGACCACGCCGGAGCACGATCAACCTGACCACGAGGGTCTGTTTCCTGCGAGCAAACGAAGAACAAGCAAGAAACTAAGATTGCAATCTGGATATTGCGAATATAAGATG
>NW_021189730.1:0-982 GCF_002162155.2 Triticum dicoccoides | reverse complement strand
GTGGCATAGGGATGTCCGGCACCGTTACGGCGGTCTTGCCATGGGGCCGACTTGGCGCCGGCACGACTGGCGGTGTTGTCTTTGGGGTGGTGTCCCCCGCCCCCAAACGAATCTGGCTCTTCGGCCAAAGCAGGGGCCAGCTCAGGCAGGCGCTGAGGGTCATCACGTCATCATCGTCGGCCCCGACGGGTCGAATCGGAGGTAACAAGTCGTCGCAGCCTGGCAGCACCCGAACCAGTTGAACCCTAAACAAGTTGGGTGGCATCTGGGTACCGTGGAACAAGGGGTTGCCCGGTTGAACGATTTTGCCCTTGGCGACATCGACCAACTCGTTGTTCACGAAGTGGAGGAGAGTGCACGGAACGTCGGCGGCGCCCTGCGAAAACATGTAGGGCGTCAGGGATGCCCAGTCAAAGGCAAGGAGATGAAGTCCTCGGCCAAGAGAGGCTTAATTAGTTACCGTGATGATGACGTCGAGCTCGGCTAATGTCGAGGCACCGCCAACGGCTGGCGTGCAGTTGACGGAGCGGCCGCTTGCTGAAGAGGTGCCGGCCGGCGTACACCCGGGTGCATTAAGCTCCCGTGCCGGCGTCGGAGACACCAATGCCGCCTCCGCCGGAGGCACCAATGGCCCCGCCATCGCATTATGCGAGTTGCTGGCCGTGAAGCTAGGAATCGGGGGCGGCCCCTGTTGGCCGCCCGCAATCCACGCACTCAACCCCGAGATCAAGGTAGGCACAAGGGCGGTGATCGTCGCTCCGAGTCGTTGTTCCACTTGCTCTTGGACAATCTCCGGAATCCGCGCCACCTGTGCCTTGAGTTCTTGAACCTCTCGCGCCTGGCTTTCCGAGCTGGTCTTTTTCTCCTTCCGCACACCAGCGGTATAGTATGACCCCCATTTTGTCGACAAGCCTTTGCCGGCCACACGACCAGCTGACGTCGGCTTACTGAGCTTATCCTTGTTCTTCATTATATTCAACCC
>NW_021189729.1:0-668 GCF_002162155.2 Triticum dicoccoides | reverse complement strand
CTCCCCCTGCTCTCTCTCACTCTCCCCCGGCTCTCCTCTCCTCTCCCTCGCTCTCTCTCTCTCTCACGGCCGAACACCACCGTCGCCGCCGTTCGCCATAGCCATCGTCTCCGGCCACCCCTCGCTCCCCCGACTAGCTCAGAAGCTCCGCCTCGACTCCCTCTTCCTCCCCACCGCTCCACGGGTCCCCGGAAGCCCTGCATCGCCGCCACGTCGCCGTTCCCCTCTTCGGGCTCTGACCATCGTCGCCGTCGAATTCACCGTCACCAGCGCGTCCCCGAGCCCGCTAACCATCCCTGCAGCTCCGCGGTGAGCCCCCGGATCGTTTCCCCCTTCTTCCCTGGTCTCTTTCGACCTCTAGGCCCTAGCCCCACCTCGGCCGAGAGCTCCACGCCGCCGGCGATGTCGCCGTCGTGGCCACGGTCGCCGTAGCGCCCAACCAAGCACACCATCGTGCTCCCCACCTCACCAGGAGCACGCAGCACGCACCAACGCCTCCCCAAACCCCCTGCAACACTGATCCCGACCGCACCCGAACTCCGGCCGCCGCAGCCGAGCTCGCCGCCGTCAACTCCGGCCACCCCGAGCCCAACCACCACCACCAATAGCCGCGGCTCAACCTCAGCAACACGTAGATGCCTTCCGCCGTCCATTTGGTTGCCGGAATG
>NW_021189728.1:0-1396 GCF_002162155.2 Triticum dicoccoides | reverse complement strand
CGGATGACCGAGACATAGTCTTTCAGAAGCGCTAGCACCTTACATGTGGGGTAAACCGGTACACCTACATCCCCTACATCTGCTAGTCTACCCCGTAAGAGTTCGCACAACTTAGTCAACTATGCTAGAGCCCATAGTAGCATGTGGCTGCACACGGAAGTTTCTAGCATGAAAGATCTTATGATCCCTTTGAGCCTGGGTGGCGGTCCAAAATAAAAACAGGCAAGTCCTGATAGACATCAGGTGCCTCAATCCACCCAGATGTGTGTTTAAGTTGCCACCTTAGATAAACCATTAAAATTATCAATCTCACATCTGTCATGGATATCACTCACCCAATCCACGTCTACTAGCATAGCATAGCATAATAAGCAAACGTAGAAGTAACTCCCAAGGTTTCATAAGTAACAGGTAATAGGTACTACCTCTTCTACTTCCCATCCCACAATTTAATTAGATCCTAGCAATGCAAGTGTTTGAGGGTTGGATCTAATGCAATAAAACTGGGTAGTAGGAAAGATATGATCAAGTGTTACTTGCCTGCAATGTTGATGAAGATGATTCGCACTCAAAACTCGTGATAGATCTACTCGTCACACTCCGGTTGATCTATCGTAAGCAAACAATAGTAACCACACAATAAGTACTCATCTAATGCACAGGGAAAAAATTGAACAAGAGAACGAACCAGAAAGTTCAACTTAAGAACTCCGGTTGCAAAGAAAGAACGAGCCGAACAAACGACGAAAAACAAACGGCGGAAGAAAACAACTCGGTTCTAGCAAGTTGAATCTAGGTCAAAATTTTACTGTAGCAAAAGCTTGTTCAAGTTGATTAGACGAAACGGCGGTTTCGAGATGAAACTCCAGGCGCTTGAATCACCTGATTCCGATAAACGAGCGAGAAGATAAACTAGAACGAAGATCGGATCTGAGATCGCGATCGCGGAATAAATCCGACGAGAAGAAAAAGAAGAACGGTTATACGAACAGACGTCGTTAACCGGGAAATAATCGGTGATCACGTTCGTTGAGACGAATGGTCCGAAAGAAGAACGAAAACCAATCTAGGGTTTTCGGGAAAAGAGATCGAACGAAAAACCGATCTAGAACACCGGAACGGTTTAGCGAAAAATCGGAAAGAAAACGAATCGGTAGAGAAGAAAAGAATCGGAACGGTTTATAAGAAAAACCGAACCGAGGGAAAGAAGAGACGCGGCGCGGTACCTCCGGCGAACGGCGGCGACGGCGGCGTTGACGCAGGGCGGCGGCGGCGCGGTGACGCATGGTGGCGGTGGCGGCACTAGGGCGCGGGGTTGGGCGGCGTTGGGCGCGGCGGCGATGCACAAGGGCGGCGGCGCGGGTGAGAGGCGCGGGGTGAGGCGCGGCTTGGGTGG
>NW_021189727.1:0-1282 GCF_002162155.2 Triticum dicoccoides | reverse complement strand
GTTTAGATCGAGTCTGTTCTTCATACCTATAGTCCACGAAAAAGCCACAAAAAAAATTAGGGTTAGTTCATCATATCCGAACCAATCTGAGCCTTGCATAATCTTTTTAGGGTTTTGCTTTGTTGAATTTGCGGTTGCATCGTCGTGTCTAGTTGCTGGTCTTAGAGTCTAGTCTTTTAGAGTTTCGAGTTCTGGTCATAAGTTGTCACGCCGCCGCCGCACCATCATCATCGCCCCTGCCATCTACCACCACCGCACCGAATCCGTATCCATATACCACCACCAATCCGTGTCCATATACCACCACCGATCCATATCCATATACTACCACCGCTACCACCACCGCTGCCATATACCACCACCATATATCCACCACCAATTCGAGTTCTTTGCTTATTAGGTTTATTTTCGGGATCCATCTAGATTCCGATTCGTGTTTCCTTGCCGGAGTAGGTTTCGGAAAAATTTTCTTGCCGGAGTCGGGTAGCCACGCTCCGTTTAGGCCCAAAATTTTTCGAAAACACATTTTTCGAAAAAATTTCTGGCTATCCTATTTTTAGGTGTTTCTGAGTGTTTTGAGATAGGTGCCATTATAGGAAGTTTTTTTTGACCCGTTTCCAGTTTTTGGGTCCGGACAGTCAAAAAAAAAAAAAATTGGTCGAAAATATTTCGTGCCCATCATGTCAGTTTGAGCTACAAGAGTTTTGAGACACTCGCCATTATAGTAATCTTTCGCAAAAAAAAAAAGCAGCGCAAAAAAAAAGCGCAAAAAAAAAAGAACGAAAAAAATAAATTCCAGAGTGTGCTTTTCCCTTGTTTACGTGCCGCGCCGTGATTTTGTTAGTGTTCTAGGCTCACGTCTCTAGCACAGTCTAGCCTAGGACCAGCACAGTACCGTCGTTGAGCGTTTATTCAACTTTGCATCTCTGAATTGATTATTGCTGACCCTTTTTGCTACCATATTATAAGCCTTCCCAGCTCCACATACATCTACGTCGTGCGTTTGACTCTCCCTGGTAATCGCTCTATCCAAGCTTTGAGAGTTTTTGACTACAACGGTTGCCGATCACCGCCTGCTGCTGGGTAAGAACTGGTAAGAATTTGAGATTTGCTTAACGGATTTGTGACACCCACCACCACCACTTGTTCGTAGTCTGTAGGATCATATTCTTGTGTGTTTCTATTGCTGCTAACCATGCCAGGATCACAAGCCGACGAGATTGACTGGGAGAATTTATCGAACAAGGAGCTTCATGATAAGTTTCAGCAAATGATGACTGAA
>NW_021189726.1:0-974 GCF_002162155.2 Triticum dicoccoides | reverse complement strand
TAGGCTGCCTTGGGACGTCCTCCCACCTCCTTGGCCGCCACCCCTTGCTCCTATATAAGTAGATCCATCTAGTAGCTTTTCCTTGGGATTTGTTTAGTTAAAAGTTAGCCAATGCAACTTCGTGTACTTCGTTTGTGTCCAACGACCAGACCAAGACCGCTTTCGGATCCCCACCTTTATCAATACTTCATACATATTTGCAATATTCAGATTGCTTTTATCATATTCTTGCTCGTTCTTCGATTGCTTGCAGGAATAGACCTTCGTGGTCAGGTTGATCGTGCACCGGCGTGGTCAATAACCTCTGGAGATTGGTTTAGCGATTGCTAAGGCGCAACGTCGTGCACGTTTGTAGTCGGATCGTCAAAGTCGTCTCCACCAAATCGATAGTTGCCATCTCATCGAAAGATCGGGACACCCCCGCCTCTATCAAGTGGTATCAGTTTTCAGGTTGCTCGGTGAGAATTTCTAGTTTTTCTTAGATTAGATTTATTTTCTTACCTATTGTCCAAGAAAAAGCCACAAAAAAAAGTTAGATATGTTCATCCTTTATCCAAGCCAGTCCGAGCCTTTGCAATTTTCTATTCATTGCTTGCATAGTTGAATTATCGGTTGCATCGTCGTGTCAGTTGCTGGTCTTAGTGTCTAGTTCCTTTAGAGTTTCGAGTTCTGTTCACATTAGTCACGCCGCCGCTGCATCATTATCCGTTCCGCTGTCCACCATCCCATCTATTAATTTCCACCACGTGCTATGCACTGTTCATTGTCATAATCATAGTTGAGGTCATTCACATCTTCGCCTGATCCAATCTGCATCTTATCTAGTTTGTCTTGGAAAGAGGGAGAAAAAAAAGATAGAGAAAAAAAAGAGAAAAAAAGGAAAGAAAAAGAGAGAGAAGAAAAAAAAAGCGTGAGAAAAAAAAGAGAGAAGAAAAAAATTGGATCTATCTAGAATCAATCTCGTACCTGAATTC
>NW_021189725.1:0-1079 GCF_002162155.2 Triticum dicoccoides | reverse complement strand
CACAGAACTCAGTTCCTGAGGACGGCTGCAATGAGACAACCCACCATGTACTCCTACATGGCCTCTCACCGCTACCTTTACCAAATCGTGTTCACACACTTAGCTCACACACAGTAGGACATGTTCACACGCCTCTGATTCATCCCGGATGAATCAGACCTGACTCAACTCTAAGCAGTAGCAGGCATGACAAACAAACATGAATGAGTAGGCACAACAGGGCTCAAACAACTCCTACTCATGCTAGTGGGTTTCATCTAATTACTGTGGAATGACAGGTCATGCAAAGGATAAAGGGGTTCAGCTACCGCAGCAAGTAACAGATAAATCGGTGTTGTCCTAATGCATTAAAAGAGAGCAGGAGCGAGAGAGTAGGATTGTATCGGAATGAACAAGGGGGTTTTGCTTGCCTGGCACTTTTGAAGATAACATTGAGTCTTCATCAGTGTCAACGATCACATCATCGGTATCACGTCTATCGAGAGGGGACAAATACCGGCAACACAGAAGGGAACACAATCAATGAAATGCACAATATGATGCATGATCATGACATGGCAAAATGAATGTGTTTTGAGCCAATGCAACTAGCAACAGATTAAATGAAGTTGGTTTGAATACAAGATTCAAATTTAAACTCCATATGTGATTATTCAATGCCATTTAATTGATTTGTGCTAAATAGCAGCTATAAGTTGTTCTAACATGCATGAAAATGGTACAGATGGATTCCTTGAATTTTTCTGATAATTTTTCATATATAAATTATTTAATTTGGAGTTACGGTTAATTTTCTATGAATTATTGAAGTTTATACAATTTTCTGGAATTTCCTGATTATTAATAAATCCAGTAATTGAATTAATGCGCCAGCCTGACGTCATAGTGACGTCAGCAGGTCAACGGGCTGGTCCGGGTCAAACCTGACGTGTGGGACCCACACGTCAGTGACAGGGGGTTAACAGGGGTTTATTTAGTTTAATTAAAAGGTTAGGGGGGGTCGGGCCCACTGGTCAGCGTCAGGGGGGGTTTATTTTAGTTTAATTAAGGATTAAGACACTAGGGCCCACATGTCAGTG
>NW_021189724.1:0-1056 GCF_002162155.2 Triticum dicoccoides | reverse complement strand
CTTCTCGACAAAGGTTATATACGTGAATCCCTTAGTCCTTGTGCTGTTCCTATTATTCTAGTGCCGAAAAAGGATGGTACATCACGTATGTGTGTTGATTGTAGAGGCATTAATAATATTACTATTCGTTATCGTCATCCTATTCCTAGGCTAGATGATATGCTTGATGAATTGAGTGGCTCTACAATATTCTCCAAAGTTGATTTGCGTAGTGGCTACCATCAAATTCGTATGAAATTGGGAGATGAATGGAAAACAGCATTTAAAACTAAGTTTGGATTATATGAGTGGTTAGTCATGCCTTTTGGGTTAACTAATGCACCTAGTACTTTCATGAGATTAATGAATGAAGTTTTACGTGCTTTCATTGGACGATTTGTGGTAGTTTACTTTGATGACATATTGATTTATAGCAGATATTTGGAAGAACATTTGGAACATTTACGTGCTGTTTTTATTGCTCTACGTGATGCACGTTTGTTCGGTAACCTTGGGAAGTGCACCTTTTGCACCGACCGAGTATCTTTTCTTGGCTATGTTGTTACTCCACAGGGAATTGAAGTTGATAAAGCCAAGATTGAAGCTATTGAGAGTTGGCCGCAGCCCAAAACGGTCACACAGGTGAGGAGTTTTCTTGGCCTCGCTGGATTCTATAGGCGTTTTGTGAGAGATTTTAGCACCATTGCTGCACCTCTCAATGAGCTTACAAAGAAAGATGTGCCTTTTCTTTGGGGTACCGCACAGGAAGAAGCCTTCACGGTATTGAAAGATAAGTTGACACATGCTCCTTTACTCCAACTTCCTGATTTTAATAAGACTTTTGAGCTTGAATGTGATGCTAGTGGAATTGGATTAGGAGGTGTGTTATTACAAGATGGCAAACCTGTTGCATACTTTTCTGAAAAATTGAGTGGGCCTAGTCTGAATTATTCTACTTATGATAAAGAATTATATGCTCTTGTTCGGACTTTAGAAACATGGCAACATTATTTATGGCCCAAAGAATTTGTTATACATTCTGATCATGAATCTTTGAAACATATTAAAAGTCAAGCT
>NW_021189723.1:0-1426 GCF_002162155.2 Triticum dicoccoides | reverse complement strand
AAACTAAGTTTGGATTATATGAGTGGTTAGTCATGCCTTTTGGGTTAACTAATGCACCTAGTACTTTCATGAGATTAATGAACGAAGTTTTACGTGCTTTCATTGGACGATTTGTGGTAGTTTACTTTGATGACATATTGATTTATAGCAGATCTTTGGAAGAACATTTGGAACATTTACGTGCTGTTTTTATTGCTCTACGTGATGCACGTTTGTTTGGTAACCTTGGGAAGTGCACCTTTTGCACCGACCGAGTATCTTTTCTTGGCTATGTTGTTACTCCACAGGGAATTGAAGTTGATAAAGCCAAGATTGAAGCTATTGAGAGTTGGCCGCAACCCAAAACGGTCACACAAGTGAGGAGTTTTCTTGGCCTCGCTGGATTCTATAGGCGTTTTGTGAGAGATTTCAGCACCATTGCTGCACCTCTCAATAGGCTTACAAAGAAAGATGTGCCTTTTCTTTGGGGTACCGCACAGGAAGAAGCCTTCTCGGTATTGAAAGATAAGTTGACACATGCTCCTTTACTCCAACTTCCTGATTTTAATAAGACTTTTGAGCTTGAATGTGATGCTAGTGGAATTGGATTAGGCGGTGTGTTATTACAAGATGGCAAACCTGTTGCATACTTTCCTGAAAAATTGAGTGGGCCTAGTCTGAATTATTCTACTTATGATAAAGAATTATATGCTCTTGTTCGGACTTTAGAAACATGGCAACATTATTTATGGCCCAAAGAATTTGTTATACATTCTGATCATGAATCTTTGAAACATATTAAAAGTCAAGCTAAACTGAATCATAGACATGCTAAATGGGTTGAATTCATTGAGACTTTTCCTTATGTCATTAAACACAAGAAGGGAAAAGAAAATGTTATTGCTGATGCATTGTCTCGCCGCTATACTATGCTTTCACAACTTGACTTCAAAATATTTGGTTTGGAGACCATCAAAGATCAATACGTGCATGATGCTGATTTTAAAGATGTAATGCAAAATTGTAAAGAAGGAAGAATGTGGAACAAGTTCGTCGTTAACGATGGATTTGTGTTTCGTGCTAACAAGCTATGCATTCCAGCTAGCTCCGTTCGTCTTTTGTTGTTGCAGGAGGCGCATGGAGGAGGATTAATGGGACACTTTGGCGTGAAGAAGACGGAGGACGTACTTGCTACACATTTCTTTTGGCCAAAGATGAGACGGGATGTTGAGCGTTTTATTGCTCGCTGCACTACATGTCAAAAAGCTAAGTCGCGACTCAATCCTCATGGTTTATATATGCCTTTGCCTGTACCTAGTGTTCCTTGGGAGGATATATCTATGGACTTTGTTTTAGGTTTACCTCGAACAAAGAAGGGGAGGGATAGCATATTTGTTGTCGTGGATAGATTCTCGAAAATGGCACACTTTATACCATGTCATAAAAG
>NW_021189722.1:0-2396 GCF_002162155.2 Triticum dicoccoides | reverse complement strand
AAGAAGGGATACTTCATGAAACGGCAAATCAGCTGATGCTCTAGTGAAGAATCCCAAGGTTGAACCCAAACCCGAGACTAAGTGCTTCTGTAATAAGGGGAATAGCCACTGGAGCAGAATTACCCTAGATACTTGGTAGATAAGAAGGCTGGCAAGGTCGATAGAAGTATATTGGATATACATTATGTTAATGTGTACTTTACTAGTACTCCTAGTAGCACCAGGGTATTAGATACCGGTTCGGTTGCTAAGTGTTAGTAACTCGAAATAAAAGCTATGATATAAACGGAGACTAGCTAAAGGTGAGCTGACGATATGTGTTGGAAGTGTTTCCAAGGTTGATGTGATCAAGCATCACACGCTCCCTCTACCATCGAGATTGGTGTTAAACCTAAATACTTGTTATTTGGTGTTTGCGTTGAGCATAGACATGATTGGATTATGTTTATCGCAACTCGGTTATTCATTTAAGGAGAATAATGGTTACTTTGTTTATTTGAATAATACCTTCAATGGTCTTGCACCCAAAGTGAATGGTTTATTCAATCTTGATCGTAGTGATACACATGTTCATGCCAAAAGATATAAGATAGTAATGATAGTACCACCTACTTGTGGCACTGCCATGTAAGTCATAATGGTATAAAGCGCATGAAGAAGCTCCATGTTGATGGATTTTTGGACTCACTCGTTTTTGAAAAGTTTGAGACATGCGAACCATGTCTATTGGTGTATATGCATGAAGAAACTCCATGCAAATGGACCGTTTGGACTCACTTGATTTTGAATCACTTGAGACATGCAAATCATACCACATGGGCAAGATGACTAAAAGCCTCGTTTTCAGTAAAATGGAACAAGAAAGCAACTTGTTGGAAGTAATACATTTTGATGTGTGCAGTCCAATCAGTGCTGAGGCACGCAGTGGATATCGTTATGTTCTTACTTCACGGATGATTTGAGTAGATACTGAGTGTATTTACTTGATGAAACGCAAGTCTGAATTATTGAATGGTTCAAGTAATTTCAGAGTGAAGTTGAAGATCATCGTGACAAGAGGATAAAATGTCTATAATATGATCATAGAGATGAGTATCTAAGTTACGAGCTTTGGCACGCAATTAAGACATTGTGGAAATTGTATCACAATTAATACCGCCTGGAACACCATAGTGTGATGGTGTGTCCGAACATCATAGTTGCACCCTATTGGATATGGTGCGTACCATGATGTCTCTTATCAAATTACCACTATCATTCATGGGTTAGGCATTAGAGACAACCACACTCACTTTAATAGGGCACCACGTAATTCCGTTGAGACGACACCATTTGAACTATGGTTTGGAGAAACCTAAGTTGTCGTTTCTTAAAAGTTTGGGGCTGCGACGCTTATGTGAAAAAGTTTCAGGTTGATAAGCTCGAACCCAAAGCGGATAAAATGCATCTTCATAGGACACCCAAAACAGTTGGGTATACCTCCAGTCTCAGTTCCAGAAGCAAAAGGGATTGTTTCTAGAATCAGGTCCTTTCTCAAGGAAAAGTTTCTCTCGAAAGAATTGAGTGGGAGGATGGTGGACACTTGATGAGGTTATTGAACCGTCTCTTCTACTAGTGTGTAGCAGTGCACAGGAAGTTGTTCCTGTGGCGCCTGCACCAATTGAAGTAGAAGCTTATGATAGTGATCATGAAGCTTCGGATCAAGTCACTATCGTACCTCATAGGGTGACAAGGATGCGTACTACTTCAGAGTGGTACAGTAATCCTGTCTTGAAGGTCATGTTGCTGAAGGAAATATGCCCTAGAGGCAATAATAAAGTTATTATTTATTTCCTCATATCATGATAAACGTTTATTATTCATGCTAGAATTGTATTAACCAGAAACATAATACATGTGTGAATACATAGACAAAACTATAGTCACTAGTATGCCTCTACTTGACTAGCTCATTAATCAAAGATGGTTATGTTTCCTGACCATAGACATGTGTTGTCATTTGATTAGTGGGATCACATCATTAGAAGAATGATGTGATTGACATGACCCATTCTGTTAGCCTAGCACTTGATCGTTTAGTATACTGCTATTGCTTTCTTCATGACCTATACAAAGTTCCTGCAACTATGAGATTGTGCAACTCCCGTTTACCGGAAGAACACTTTGTGTTCTACGAAATGTCACAACGTAACTGGGTGATTATAAAGGTGCTCTACAGGTGTTTCCGAAGGTACATGTTGAGTTGGCATAATTCGAGATTAGGATTTGTCACTCCGATTGTCGGAGAGGTATCTCTGGGCCCTCTCGGTAATACTCATCACCTAAGCCTTGCAAGCATGTAACTAATGAGTTAGTTATGAGATGACGTATTACAGAACGAGTAAATAGACTTGCCA
>NW_021189721.1:0-1135 GCF_002162155.2 Triticum dicoccoides | reverse complement strand
AGACGGGATGTTGAGCGTTTTATTGCTCGCTGCACTACATGTCAAAAAGCTAAGTCACGACTCAATCCTCATGGTTTATATATGCCTTTGCCTGTACCTAGTGTTCCTTGGGAGGATATATCTATGGACTTTGTTTTAGGTTTACCTCGAACAAAGAAGGGGAGGGATAGCATATTTGTTGTCGTGGATAGATTCTCGAAAATGGCACACTTTATACCATGTCATAAAAGCGATGATGCTGTTAATGTTGCTGATTTGTTCTTTCGTGAAATTATTCGCTTGCATGGTGTGCCAAATACTATTGTTTCAGATCGTGATACTAAATTTCTTAGCCACTTTTGGAGATGTTTATGGGCTAAGTTGGGGACTAAACTGCTTTTTAGTACTACTTATCACCCCCAAACTGATGGACAAACTGAAGTAGTCAATAGAACATTGTCTACTATGCTTAGGGCTGTTTTGAAGAATAATAAGAAAATGTGGGAGGAATGCTTGCCTCATATTGAATTTGCTTATAATCGTTCATTGCATTCTACTACTAAGATGTGCCCTTTTGAAGTTGTGTATGGTTTCCTACCTCGTGCACCTATTGATTTGTTGCCTCTTCCATCTTCGGAGAAGGTTAATTTTGATGCTAAACAACGTGCTGAATTGATTTTAAAAATGCATGAGTTAACTAAGGAAAACATTGTGCATATGAATGCTAAATATAAACTTGCTGGAGATAAGGGTAGAAAACATGTTGTGTTTGCACCTGGAGATCTTGTTTGGTTACATTTGCGTAAGGATAGATTTCCTGATTTGCGCAAATCAAAGTTAATGCCACGTGCTGATGGTCCCTTTAAGGTGTTAGAGAAAATAAATGATAATGCATATAAACTTGAGCTGCCTGCAGATTTTGGGGTTAGTCCCACTTTTAACATTGCAGATTTGAAGCCTTATTTGGGTGAGGAAGATGAACTTCCGTCGAGGACGACTTCATTTCAAGAAGGGGAGGATGATGAGGACATCAATACAATTGTTACACCCACAGCCCCTGCTGCTATACATACTGGACCAATTACTAGAGCTCGTGCACGCCAACTAAATTACCAGGTACTTTCGTTTCTTGGTAATGATTCTAATGTTCATGAGA
>NW_021189720.1:0-1669 GCF_002162155.2 Triticum dicoccoides | reverse complement strand
AAGCACTCGCCTAAGTCGTGAAAATCCTACCGAGTGATGAGCAATCCTCTCACTTGGAGGCTTAGCTGCAGCCTCGTGCTCGCCTAAGTTATCAAAATCCTACCGAGTGGTAAGCCAGCCTTCCACTCGGAGGCTTAGCTGCAGCCGCGTGCTCGCCTAAGTTATAAAAATCCTACCGAGTGGAGAGCAACCCTCTCACTCGGGGGCTTAGCTGCAGTCCAAGCACTCGCCTAAGTTGTGAAAATCCTACCGAGCGAAGAGCAACCCTCTCACTCGGGGGCTTAGCTGCAGCCCTGTGCTCGCCTAAGTTACGAAAATCCTACCGAGTGAAGAGCAACCCTCTCACTCGGGGGCTTAGCTGCAGCCCAGTGCTCGTCTAAGTGGACTAAAGAATAAGTCGATTGCAGCACAGGCACCTTGCTTTGAACCTGCAAAAGACATTCCGAGCCGAAGGCAATCGTATTCAAGCACCAAATCCAAGTTTGAATCGACATCTAAAGGAACCGAAAGTGCTCAGGCGTCAAGCCTGTTAAGGTTTGTCGGTTACAATTTCACTCGGCATACCGAGGCAAATTTAAAGCGTCGAGCCAGAAGAAGTTTTTTACCCCTCCTGTGGAGGGCTGGAAGGTGCAACAAATTCATCAAGGTCGATCCCGTCGGCGATCCGAGTGGCAGCTGCAAGGAAAGTTTCCATAAAGGATCTGAAGTCGTGCTTCTTGGTATTGGCCACCCGAAGGGCCACCAGCTTCTCTTCTCGCGCATCTTTGCAGTGGACTCGGGCCAGACACAGAGCGACATCTGCACCACACCGAGCCGAGGACTTCTTCCACTCCTGCACTCGACCAGGGATCGTGTTCAAGCGGGCCATCAGCGACTCAAGGTCGTTCTGAAGTGTCTCCTCAGGCCAGAGCGTCGAGTCGATGCGAGATGTGGCGGCCTTCAGCCTTGCGAGATAGTCCACGACAGCTGCAACACGAGACTCCAGTCGGAAAACATCCATGGCAACTTCGTCGTTCACCGGAGAATTGACAGGGTCAAGGTTTGGCTCCAGTCGGCTGGTTTCTTCTTCAAAGTTTTGACAAAATTCTGCAAGGGTGATCACTAAGTCAAGGAGATAGTCGAATGGAAAAAGCCACAATTGGAAATATTTGCCAAACATGGAGGTCTACCTTCAAGCATAAGGAACAACTTTTTGGCAAGGCCACTCAGGAAGGCCTCCAGTTCAGTTTTCTTCTCAGTCAATTTGCTGACTTGGTCGGTCAGGGCAGCTTTGTCGGTTTTCAGTCGACTGACCTCCTTGTTGGCAATCCCAAGAGCAGCTTTCAGATTGGTATTGTCTTGTTCGAGCTTGGTAACTGAAGCTAACTTCTCGTCAGCAAGCTTGATCTTCTCAGCTAGCTCAAGGTCTTTCTTCTGCTGGGCCTCCCTTACCTTACCTGCAAGTTACAGCAAGATCAGATGCTGAAACAAGCAAGGGGAAAAGCAGTCGTCAGGGTCTCACCAAACATACCTTCGGTCTCCTCCTTTGCCTTTGTCAGCTTCTCCTGAACTAGCTTCAAGCTCAGCTCGACTTGAGTATGTTTTTGTTCCAGCTCTGAGTAGCGAGCCACAAGATCACAGGAGTTCTGTGAAGAACCAATCGACTAAATGTCAAATATAATTCACTTCC
>NW_021189719.1:0-2456 GCF_002162155.2 Triticum dicoccoides | reverse complement strand
CGTGTGTGAAGAAGTACACCCCTGCAGGGTTATCATTATCTATTCGAATAGCCGGATTCCTCGGATATGGAAACGTGGACCCCTTGCATAGTTCATAGACAAGTGAAAGTGGATACTCTAAAATACGCAAGATAAGCATGAGTGCTATGGATGGCGTTCTCGTAGGGAGACGAGAGCGGATCCATAGTGGTGTATCGATATGGTGAATATGTGGACTCGTGTGCGCCACCTCAAAAGAGTTACTTGCAGTCGTAGTTCAGGTTAGCCACCGAGTCAAAGCTGGCTTGCTGCAGTTAAACTCCACCACCCCTTTGTTGATAATGATGCATATGTAGATAGATCTGATGTAAGTCTTGCTGGGTACATTTGTACTCACGTTGCTTAATTTATGTTTTTGCAGAGAGACTTCAGTCTCACTAGTAGTTCCATGTGGACTTCGACGTTTAGCTTGTTACCTCAGCTACGATCTTGTGCCCTCGGCAGGATCTGGTAGATAGTCAGGCTTCTTAGCCTTTTTCATTTATAGATGTCTGTACTCAGACATGATAGCTTCCGCTTGTGCTTTGATTTGTATGCTCTGAGTGTTGGGTCATGAGACCCATGTTTGTAATATCTCGCTCCTCGGAGCCTATTGAATAATTACTTGAGTTGTAGAGTCATGTTGTGATGCCATGTTGTATCTGCACATATCGAGCATATTGTGTGTATGTTGTTGAAATGCTTGGTATGTGTGGGATCTGACTATCTAGTTGTTTATCCTTAGTAGCCTCTCTTACCGGGAAATGTCTCCTAGTGTTTCACTGAGCCATGGTAGCTTGCTACTGCTCCGGAACACTTAGGCTGGCCGGCATGTGTCCTTCTTCGTTCCTGTGTCTGTCCCTTCGGGGAAATGTCACGCGATGAATACCGGAGTCCTGTTAGCCCGCTACAGCCCGGTTCACCGAAGTACTGCTAGCCCAGTGCTACAACCTGGATTCACTCGCTGATGACCGACACGTTCGATGTTGGGTCATGGATGCCTGTCCCTGTAAGTTTGTGCCACTTTGGGTTTACGACTAGCCATGTCAGCCCGGGCTCCTTACCATATGGATGCTAGAGACACTATCATATACGTGTGCCAAAAGACGCAAACGGTCCCGGGCAAAGGTAAGGCGACACCCGTGGGAATACCGTGCGTGAGGCCGCAAAGTGATATGGGGTGTTACATGCTAGATCGATGTGGCATTGAGTCGGGGTCCTGACAGCGTTGGTATCAGAGCTTGACTGCCTGTAGGATTACCAAGCCAAACTGGTCGAAGTTGAGTCTAGAAATTCTTTAGTTATGTAAGGGAATTGATTGTGGGATGAAACGTAAGGCTCTTTTTACTCCTTATACCTTATGCCCTTCTGATCTGAGTCATCCTATCTTTCCTACGGGGATTAAGAACTAGGCTATCTCTTCTTTCTATAAGGATCACGTGTTATTAATCCGTAGACTTATAGATTGTTGGATTTAAGTCTCAGTTCAATTCCTACTGTTTCTGTATGTTAACTGTTGATCTCCAAACCTTGATATTGTGCTTCTGAGTGGTTATGCCACCCTTTTGTGAATGTCTCAAATCTTTTCTGAGCATTTACAGTCGTTATGCTGTCCGAGTCATCCCAGGTTTCTAAACAGTCTGATGCATTTGCAAAATCCTTTTCCTCTGGTTTCAATGTCTTTTTAGGCCAGGTTAATCACACAAATTGTTGAGTTGAGGTACTCTACTGCCTCGACCTTTATGTTGGAGTTATTATTATGACCCTAGGTGTCTCAGGGGATCATCTAGTAGTCTAGCCATGTTTTGTGTTTCCAGTGTGATGATTCTGGCCTTTATTCTCGGAAGCATCTCGTGATGCTACTTAGTAGTAGGTATTCTATTCCTGGGTTTTGAACCCAAGATTCACTCTACTTACTTCATGTTGATAGTGTTTGCTAGTTCCTTTAGGATATTAGTAACTTTGCGATAGTCCTCGAGGTTCGTGGTACATCCTTCTTCCAATTACCATGAACCATTCTTGGCAGGAGTTCTTCTGAACCAAAAGATGACAACAAGAGTGCTCTCGATGAGTTCTCCATGCTATATTGTGACTCTGCCAGCTCAACCTTTCTGCATGGGTTATCCGGAAGAATTGTGTTGAAATCGTTCGACATGCTAATCCATGCCTCCACAACTCGAAAAGTTATATGTTCCCTTGAGTTGCTCTCTTTAGTCGTATCCCGACCATCCTCTATCAGTTGATAACCAAGAGTATATGTGCATTTGTGTTCATCGATGCCCTATTACCTCTGTGGTCTGTCAAGCCATTCTATTCCGAAATGACTAGGAGAAACAAACTCCAGTGCCTCATCCATATCTAGGATTGGGTCAAAGCAGTTGTATTCCGCAGATCAAAATGCCAATTCAGCTTTGTTCTGTTCTACCTTGGAGTGTTAC
>NW_021189718.1:0-1658 GCF_002162155.2 Triticum dicoccoides | reverse complement strand
CCCCTAACTGTGCACCGTTGCTACAGTTCGTCGCTTCTAAGCACCACGTGATGATCGGGTGTGATGGATTCTTACGTTCACATACAACGGGTGTAAGACAGTTTTACACAGCGAAAACACTTAGGGTTAACTTGACGAGCCTAGCATGTGCAGACATGGCCTCGGAACACGGAGACCGAAAGGTCGAACACGAGTCGTATGGAAGATACGATCAACATGAGAATGTTCACCGACGATGACTAGTCCGTCTCACGTGATGATCGGACACGGGCTAGTCGACTCGGATCGTGTAACACTTAGATGACTAGAGGGATGTCTAATCTAAGTGGGAGTTCATAATTTGATTAGAACTTTATTATCATGAACTTAGTCTAAAACCTTTGCAAATATGTCTTGTAGATCAATGGCCAACGCTAATGTCAACATGAACTTCAACGCGTTCCTAGAGAAAACCAAGCTGAAAGATGATGGCAGCAACTATTCAGACTGGGTCCGGAACCTGAGGATCATCCTCATAGCTGCCAGGAAACAATATGTCCTAGAAGGACCGCTAGGTGACGCTCCCGTCCCAGAGAACCAAGACATTATGAATGCTTGGCAGTCTCGTGCTGATGATTACTCCCTCGTTCAGTGCGGCATGCTTTACAGCTTAGAACCGGGGCTCCAAAAGCGTTTTGAGCACCACGGAGCATATGAGATGTTCGAAGAGCTGAAACTAGTTTTTCAAGCTCATGCCCGGGTCGAGAGATATGATGTCTCCGACAAGTTCTACAGTTGTAAGATGGAGGAAAACAGTTCTGTCAGTGAGCACATCCTGAAGATGTCTGGGTTGCACAACCGTATGATCCAGCTGAACATTAACCTCCCAGATGAGGCGGTCATTGACAGAATCCTCCAGTCGCTCCCACCAAGCTACAAGAGCTTTGTGATGAACTACAACATGCAGGGGATGGAAAAGACCATTCCTGAAGTGTTCTCGATGCTGAAGTCAGCAGAGGCTGAAATCAAGAAAGCACATCAAGTGTTGATGGTCAATAAGACCACTAAGTTCAAGAAGGGCAAGGGTAAGAAGAACTTCAAGAAGGACGGCAAAGATGTTGCCGCGCCTGGTAAGCCAGTTACCGGGAAGAAGTCAAAGAATGGACCTAAGCCTGAGACTGAGTGCTTTTATTGCAAGGGGAAGGGTCACTGGAAGCGGAACTGCCCCAAATACTTAGCAGATAAGAAGGCCGGCAACACCAAAGGTATATTTGATATACATGTGATTGATGTGTACCTTACCAGTACTCGTAGTAACTCCTGGGTATTTGATACCGGTGCCGTTGCTCATATTTGTAACTCACAGCAGGAGCTGCGGAATAAATGGAGACTGGCGAAGGACGAGGTGACGATGCGCGTCGGGAATGGTTCCAGAGTCGATGTGATCGCCGTCGGCACGCTGCCTCTACATTTACCTACGGGATTAGTTTTGAACCTTAATAATTGTTATTTAGTGCCAAGTTTGAGCATGAACATTGTATCTGGATCTCGTTTAATACGAGATGGCTACTCATTTAAGTCTGAGAATAATGGTTGTTCGATTTATATGAGAGATATGTTTTATGGTCATGCTCCGATGGTCAATGGTTTATTCTTAATGAATCTCGAGCGTAATATTA
>NW_021189717.1:0-867 GCF_002162155.2 Triticum dicoccoides | reverse complement strand
CGGTAACGAGATTGAACTAGGTATTGGATACCGACGATCGAATCTCGGGCAAGTAACATACCGATGACAAAGGGAACAACGTATGTTGTTATGCGGTCTGACCGATAAAGATCTTCGTAGAATATGTAGGAGCCAATATGGGCATCCAGGTCCCGCTATTGGTTATTGACCAGAGACGTGTCTCGGTCATGTCTACATTGTTCTCGAACCCGTAGGGTCCGCACGCTTAAGGTTACGATGACAGTTATATTATGAGTTTATGCATTTTGATGAACCGAAGGATGTTCGGAGTCCCGGATGTGATCACGGACATAACGAGGAGTCTCGAAATGGTCGAGACGTAAAGATTGATATATTGGAAGCCTATATTTGGATATCGGAAGTGTTCCGGGTGAAATCGGGATTTTACCGGAATACCGGGAGGGTTACCGGAACCCCCCGGGAGCTATTTGGGCCATAGTGGGCCTTAGTGGAAAAGAGAAGGGGCTTCCCTAGATGGGCTGCGCCCCCCCCCCCTTCCCCTACTCCTATTAGGACTAGGAGAGGTGGCCGGCCCCCTCCTCCTCTTTTCCCCTCCGAGGAATCCTAGTTGGACTAGGATTGGAGGGGGAATCCTACTCCCAGTGGGAGTAGGACTCTCCTGCGCCTCCCCCCCTTGGCCGGCCAGCCTCCCCTCCTCTCCTCCTTTATATACGGAGGCAGGGGCACCTCTAAACACACAAGTTGACACAAGTTGATCCACGTGATCGATTCCTTAGCCGTGTGCGGTGCCCCCTGCCACCATATTCCTCGATAATACTGTAGCGGAGTTTAGGCGAAGCCCTGCTGCTGTAGTTCATCAAGATCGTCACCACGCCGTCGTGCTGA
>NW_021189716.1:0-1204 GCF_002162155.2 Triticum dicoccoides | reverse complement strand
TTTTTTTTCTCTCTCCCTCTTTCCAAAACAAACTAGATAAGATGTAGATTGGATCAAGCGAAGATGGGGACGATCTCAACTATGATTATGACAATGAACGGTGGGTAGCACGTGGAGGAAATTGATGTATGGGTGGTGGACAGCGGAAGGGATAACAATGCAGCGGCGACGTGACTAATGCGAACAGAACTCGAAACTCTAAACGACCTAGACACTAAGACCAGCAACTCAACACGACGATGCAACCGATAATTCAACTATGCAAGCAATGAAAAGAAAATTGCAAAGGCTCAGACTGGCTTGGACAAAGGATGAATAGATCTAACTCTTTTTTGTGGATTTTTCTTGGACAATAGGTCAGAAAATAAATCTAATCTAGGAAAACTGGAAATTCTCACCGAGCAACCTGAAAACTGATACCACTTGATAGAGGCGGGGGTCCCGATCTTTCGATGAGATGATAACTATCGATTTGGTGGAGACGACTTTGACGATCCGACTACAAACGTGCACGACGTTGCGCCTTAGCAATCGCTAAACCAACTCCGAGAGGTTATTGACCAAGCTGGAGCACGATCAACCTGACCACGAAGGTCTATTCCTGCAAGCAATCGAAGAACGAGCAAGAATATGATAAAGCAATCTGAATATTGCGAATATATATGAAGTATTGATAATGGTGGGGATCCGTAAGCTGTCTTGGTCTGGTCGTTGGACACAAACGAAGTACACGAAGTTGCAATGGCTAACTTTTAACTAAACAAATCCCAAGGAAAAGCTACTAGATGGATCTACTTATATAGTAGCAAGGGGTGGAGGCCAAGGAGGTGGGAGGACGTCCCAAGGCAGCCTAAAACTAAATCTAGGTCGTACAAGGCCAATGGGCCCAAGTGGAGGTGATGTAACACCTTTGGACTTGTAGTTTGACTCGGATTCTGCTGCAGCATCAGATTGTTTCGTCCACAACTCAACGCTCCGGACGAATTTGAAGGTGATTCCAATTGGGTTGGAAAGTGCACGAAATCTAGTTTCCAACAAAAAAGAATCACCCAATTCGGAATCCGTATGAAAAACTTGTGTGCGTTTTGAGTCAGGTATGTCTGTGCAGTCCGAATCTGAATCCAGAACGTGAGAGACTTGGACTCTATCTTCTCTTGGGCCAAAAGTGACGTGAGAGAACTTTTTGGACAGCAAATAAACATCT
>NW_021189715.1:0-814 GCF_002162155.2 Triticum dicoccoides | reverse complement strand
TCGTCCGTGCAAAGTCAAAGGGCTAGATCCCGTGGTCAAACGCTACAGGGTTAGGCGGGACGGGGGCACTGGGGGTAGCAATGCCACCGGAGCGTCGCATCGGGCCCTCATACATTCGGGGTGGTGTGGTGGCATGTCCGAAGAGGCGGGACGTGTCTCCGGGGCGTGGCCCCCCTTCACGGACGGCGATGACACGGTAGTAGACGTTCTGCGGTAACGATGCGGCGTCAATATTAATAATACTCGTAGCGCGATAAAATCATGAGTTTTTTTGCACGACGTGGGCACATGTGCTATAGGAACGATGGTATTTTTTCATAATTTTTGGTGATGGACAAGTATCCGAAAAATTCCCTCTACGCCCCCTTCGCGCGTCTACGGCTGTGGCCGGCGGCCTACGGGGGCTAGCATGCCGCCAAATCTTGCGTAGGCGGCCTCTCACAAGTCTGGAAGTGTTGTTGCGGTTGCAAACGCCCAGCACGCGTGTCCGGGGTGTGCCCCCCTCACGGACGGCAGCGCCGCCGGCACCTGGAGGGGGGAAACGGACGCGTCGGGTCTACACGGAGGGGATCTTGCTGTGGATCTGGCCCGGATGTTGCTCCAAAGTGTTCCTATGGGATGACCTAGCACAACCGGGTGGGGAGGTCCACTGGTCAAAGCCCGGCCGTGCAAAGTCAAAGGGCTAGATCCCGTGGTCAAACGCTACAGGGTTAGGTGGGACGGAGGCACTGGGGGTAGCAATGCCACCGGAGCGTCGCACCGGGCCCTCATACATGCGGGGTGGTGTGGTGGCATGTCCGAAGAGGCGGGACGC
>NW_021189714.1:0-928 GCF_002162155.2 Triticum dicoccoides | reverse complement strand
AGGAGACGAATAAGAGTGAAAATCAGATTGTGGCAAAAGAATTTGAGCAACAAATGAAGCCTAATAATAAATCATCTAGTGTTGCTTCTGAAATTAAATTGAAAAGTGCATGTTTATTTGCCACCAAATCTGATATTGATGAGCTAGATTTCAGCAAATCTGTTTGCTATGCTTTTGTGTGCAAAGAGGCATTATTTTCATTCGAGGACGTGCCTTCCTCTTTGCCTCCTGCTGTCACTAACATTTTGCAGGAGTTCGCTGACGTCTTTCCACAAGACGTGCCACTGGGATTACCGCCTATTCGAGGGATTGAGCATCAGATTGACTTAATTCCCGGTGCTTCACTGCCAAACCGTGCACCATACCGTACCAATCCAGAGGAGACGAAGGAGATTATGCGTCAAGTACAAGAGCTTCTCGACAAAGGTTATATACGCGAATCGCTTAGTCCTTGTGCTGTTCCTATTATTCTAGTGCCGAAAAAGGATGGTACATCACGTATGTGTGTCGATTGTAGAGGCATTAATAATATTACTATTCGTTATCGTCATCCTATTCCTAGGCTAGATGATATGCTTGATGAATTGAGTGGCTCTACAATATTCTCCAAAGTTGATTTACGTAGTGGATACCATCAAATTCGTATGAAATTGGGAGATGAATGGAAAACAGCATTCAAAACTAAGTTTGGATTATATGAGTGGTTAGTCATGCCTTTTGGGTTAACTAATGCACCTAGTACTTTCATGAGATTAATGAACGAAGTTTTACGTGCTTTCATTGGACGATTTGTGGTAGTTTACTTTGATGACATATTGATTTATAGCAGATCTTTGGAAGAACATTTGGAACATTTACGTGCTGTTTTTATTGCTCTACGTGATGCACGTTTGTTTGGTAACCTTGGGAAGTGCACCTTTTGCACCGA
>NW_021189713.1:0-949 GCF_002162155.2 Triticum dicoccoides | reverse complement strand
AGGGTAAATAGCAATTGGCATATCACGTTGTGGTTCATGCGTAGGTAAGAAACGTTCTTGCTAGAAACCCATAGCAGCCACGTAAAACATGCAAACAACAATTAGAGGACGTCTAACTTGTTTTTGCAGGGTATGCTATGTGATGTGATATGGCCAAAAAGGATGTGATGAATGATATATGTGATGTATGAGATTGATCATGTTCTTGTAATAGGAATCACGACTTGCATGTCGATGAGTATGACAACCGGCAGGAGCCATAGGAGTTGTCTTTATTTATTTGTGACCTGCGTGTCAACTTAAACGTCATGTAATTACTTTACTTTATTGCTAACCGTTAGCCATAGTAGTAGAAGTAATAGTTGGCGAGGCAACTTCATGAAGACACGATGATGGAGATCATGATGATGGAGATCATGGTGTCATGCCGGTGACGATGATGATCATGGAGCCGCGAAGATGGAGATCAAAAGGAGCAAAGTGATGCTGGCCATATCATGTCACTATTTGATTGCATGTGATGTTTATCATGTTTATACATCTTATTTGCTTAGAACGACGGTAGTAAATAAGATGATCCCTTACAACAATTTCAAGAAGTGTTCTCCCCTAACTGTGCACCGTTGCGACAGTTCGTGTTTCGAAGCACCACGTGATGATCGGGTGTTAGATTCTAACGTTCACATACAACGGGTGTAAGACAGATTTACACACGCGAAACACTTAGGGTTAACTTGACGAGCCTAGCATGTACAGACATGGCCTCGGAACACGGAGACCGAAAGGTCGAACATGAGTCGTATAGAAGATACGATCAACATGAAGATGTTCACCGATGATGACTAGTCCGTCTCACGTGATGATCGGACACGGCCTAGTTTGACTCGGATCATGTAATCACTTAGATGACTAGAGGGATGTCTATCTGAGTGGGAGTTCATAAGATGAA
>NW_021189712.1:0-1299 GCF_002162155.2 Triticum dicoccoides | reverse complement strand
AGCCTAGTTCTTAATCCCCATAGAAGAGAAGATGATGACTCAGATCAGAAGGCCATGAGGTATAAGGAGTAAAAAGAGCCTTACGTTCCATCCCACAATCAATTCCCTTATATAACTAAAGAATTTCTAGACTCAACTTCGACCAGTTTGGCTTGGTAATCCTACAGGCAGTCAAGCTCTGATACCAACGCTGTCAGGACCCCGACTCAATGCCACATCGATCTAGCATGTAACACCTCATATCACTTTGCGGCCTCACGCACGGTATTCCCACGGGTGTCGCCTTACCTTAGCCCGGGACCGTTTGCGCCTTTTGGCACACGTATATGACGGTGTCGCTAGCATCCATATGATAAGGAGCCCGGGCTGACATGGCTAGTCGTAAACCCAAAGTGGCACAGACTTACAGGGACAGGCATCCATGACCCAGCATCGAACGTGTCGGTCATCACCGAGTGAATCCAGGCTGTAGCACTGGGCTAGCAGGACTCCGGTGAACCGGGCTGTAGCAGGCTAACAGGACTCCGGTATTCATCGCGTGACATTTCCCCGAAGGGACAGACACAGGAACGAAGAAGGACACATGCCGACCAGCCTAAGTGTTCTGGAGCAGTAGCAAGCTACCATGGCTCGGTGGAAACACTAGGAGACATTTCCCGGTAAGAGAGGCTACTAAAGATAAACAACTAGATGGTCAGATCCCACACATACCAAGCATTTCAATAACATACACACAATATGCTCGATATGTGCAAATACAACATGGCATCACAATATGACTCTACGACTCAAGTATTTTACTCATTAGGCTCCGAGGAGCGAGATATTACAAACAGGGGTCTCACGACCCAACATTCAGAGCATATAAGTCAAAGCACAAGCGGAAGCTATCATGTCTGAGTACAGACATCTAGAAATGAAAAAGGCTGAGAAGCCTGACTATCTACCAGATCCTGCCGAGGGCTCAAGATCGTAGCTGAGGTATCAAGCTAAACGTCGAAGTCCACGCGAAACTACTAGTGAGACCGAAGTCTCTCTGCAAAAACATAAAATAGGCAAACGTGAGTACAAATGTACCCAGCAAGACTTACATCAGAACTAACTACATATGCATCATTATCAACAAAGGGGATGGTGGGGTTTAACTGCAGCAAGCCAGCTTTGACTCGGTGGCTATCCTGAACTACGACTGCAATGTAACTCTTTTGAGGTGGCGCACACGAGTCCACATATTCACCAACCAATACACCACTATGGATCCGCTCCCGTCTCCCTACGAGAACGCCATCCATAGCACTC
>NW_021189711.1:0-950 GCF_002162155.2 Triticum dicoccoides | reverse complement strand
GGGAACATAACACTGATATGACGGAAACTAGGGCGGCAAGAGTGGAACAAAACACTAGGCGAGAGGCCGAGCCTTCCACCCTTTACCAAGTATATAGATGCATTAAGATAACATGGCAATATAATGATATCCCAACAAGTAAATAAATGTTCCAACCAGGAACAGCCTTCAATCTTCACCTGCAACTAGCAACGCTATAAGAGGGGCTGAGCAAAGCGGTAACATAGCCAATCAACGGTTTGCTAGGACAATGGTGGGTTAGAGGTTTGACATGGCAATTTGGGAGGCTTGAAAGCAAGTGGTAGGCATCGTAGCAATGGCATAGCAAAAGAGCGAGCAAACTAGCATAGCAAAGATAGTAGTGATTTCGACGGTATGATCATCTTGCCTGCACAGTTGTTAGAGTTGACTGGATCCTCGAAAGCAAACTCAACGGGCTCCTCGTTAGCAAACTCATCTCCCAGCTCTACCCAAACAAGACAAACAAGCAACAAGGATACAATCAACCACGTGCAAGGATCAAGCAATATGATGCAATGATGATATGCTATGCGGGATGCGATGCGGGATGCAAAATGCAAGATATGACAGGAAATGCATGAACCTGGCCTCAACTTGGAAATCCAAATGTGCCACTGGAAAGATGAGATGAAATCGCTTGAAAACGATATAAAGAACGCCGGAATCGGAGTTACGGTTTGGAAATGGCAAGCGATTCAAATATGACACCGGTCTGTGATTTACAGCAAGTAGGCATCTAAATGCAACGAAATGAATATGCTACAGCAACCAAACATGACAACAAGATACATGGCAGGGATGCACACAAGATGCTTAAAAAAAGTCTAGCACTGAGCTACGGCCAATTCATCCATTAACAGGTTCAAACAAGCATGGCAAAAGTGCATATGACAAACAGATCTCAGACTTAGTGAAATTAACACTTGTCT
>NW_021189710.1:9343-11837 GCF_002162155.2 Triticum dicoccoides | reverse complement strand
TTTTGCACAGCAGTCGACTGGGTACCTTCATCCTCTCGATGGCCTTGATTTTGACAGGGTTGCACTCTTTGCCGCATTCAGAGACCAGGAAGCCGAGGAGTTGGCCGGCTGGTACTCCGAAGACGCACTTCTCAGGGTTGAGCTTGATTTGGAATCGGCGCAAGTTCTCAAAGGTTTCCTTGAGGTCTTCCAGCAGTGTTCCACGCTTTTCCGTCTTCACCACCACATCATCTACGTAGACGTGGGCGTTTCTGCCGAGTTGCTTGAGGAGGCACTTCTGCATGCAACGCTGAAAGGTGGCGTCGGCATTCCTCAAGCCGAACGTCATGGTCAGGTAGCAGAAGGCTCCAAACGGCGTGATGAAGGCGGTTTTCAGTCTATCACCCGGGTTCAGCTTGATCTGGTGATATCCCGAATATGCATCTAAGAAGCTCAACAGCTCGCATCCGGCTGTGGAGTCTATCACCTGATCAATTCTCGGCAGAGCGAATGGGTCCTTGGGGAAAGCTTTGTTGAGGCTTGTGTAGTCAATACACATCTGCCACTGCTTGTTCTTCTTCAGCACCAGGACCGGGTTTGCTAACCATTCTAGGAAAAACACTTCCATAATGAAGCCGGCTGCCAGGAGCCGGGCTATCTCTTCTCCAACAACTCTTCTCTTCTCTTCTGACAGGCGGCGCAAGGGCTGCCTGACGGGCTTCACATCAGATCGGACATGTAACTTGTGCTCGGTGAATTCCGTCGGTACACCTGGCATGTGTTTAGGGGACCATGCGAAGATGTCTCGATTCTCATGGAGGAAATCGACGAGCTCGCCTTCTTATTTGCTGTCAAGGTTTGCACCTATGACAGCGTACCTCTCTGGGTGCTCCGGGTCCAAGGGTATCTTCTTTGTCCCTTTGGCCGGCTTGAACGAACCTTCAGCTTCAGACTCCTTGGGGTCGGGCGACATCTCGGGCTGCTTGCCGGCCATTGCCACAACCCTGTCAAGAAGCCGCCTCTCGGACGCGATCACCAGGGACTCGGCTAGCCGACTGCTTTTGGCCGCGCAAGCGGACGACTTTCTATAGTCGCCGGCTATGGTCAGAATTCCCTTGGAACTTGGCATCTTCATCTTGAGGTAGGCGTAGTGGGGGACCGCCATGAACTTGGCCAAAGTAGGTCGGCCAAGCAGCGCATGGTATGGGCTTTTGAGGTCCACCACTTCAAACCAAACTGGCTCTCGGCGAAAATGATCTTTGTCCCCAAAGAGGACGTCTATCAGGATCTTGCCGATTGGTGAGCACGAAAGGCCAGGAACAATGCCGTGGAACACAGTCCGGCTGCTCTGAAGCTGTCTTTGCTTGATTCCTAACTTCTCCATGGTATCCTTGTACAGAATGTTGATGCTACTGCCTCCATCTATCAGCACTCACGAGAAGCGAGCAGCCCTCCTATCTGTGGCAAAAGTGGCACCTAAGACCAGGGCGTAGGAGCCCGGACTCGGCATCACCTCTGGGTGATCAGCTCTGCTCCAACTGATAGGCTTCTTGGACCAGTGCATAAACTCTGGAGTACTTGATGCTACTGCGTTCACCTCTTGCTGCTGCTGCCGCCGGCTATGCCGATCGTCAGCCACACTGGTGAACACTACATAGGCTCCATGCTCTTCTGGGTACTCGTCTTGTATTGCGCCGACTGGCCTGACAGCCGGCTGCTGCAGCGGTGGTGGAGGCGGCGGCCCAGCAAGCGGGGGAGGCAGGAGGCCGTCTCCCTTGGCGATTCGGGTGAGCCAGTGGTATTTCCGGGTGGTGTGGTTCGACGGCTTGGCGCCGCTGTGGAACTTGTAGGGACCATCTAGAGTCTGCTCGTAGGAGAAAGCCGGCTGCCAAGCCGGCCTGCCGCCCTTCTGTTTCTTCGGAGCCGACTATCCCTCAGGCTGCTCTTCTTCGATCGTGGCCACCTGCCGACTGCTGGAAGTCGGCTGAGGGGCTTTGCGCTTGTGATCGTTCTGATACGGGCACCGGCTTGATTCTCCAGCTGGCGTCTTGGGAGCCGGCGTCAGTACTTTTCCGGAGGCGTCTACCCGGAGCTCGGTCTTCATTGAGGAGTCGGCCGTGGCGTACTTGTCCGCGATGACCAGTAGCTCGTCAAGGGTTACCGGCTCATCGCAGAGGAGTCGGTGCTTGAGGAGAGTGCCTTCGCGGCACCCGGCGGTGAAGTACTCTATGGCCTGGACCTCGTGCACTCCTTCGCAGGAGTTGCGGAGCTCGGCCCAACGCGTGAGGTAGTCGCGGATCGATTCACTGGGCCCTTGTACGCACAAGGAGAGCTGTCGGGGCTTGGGAGCCCGCTTGTTTGTGCTGGTGAAGTTGCGTATAAAGGCTTCGGTGAAGTCTAGCCAGCTATTGATGATGTAAGGCTTGAGGCTGTTGAGCTAGGTGCGCGCCGTGCTTTGGAGCATCAGGGGGACATATTTCACGGCAACACGTCGATTGCCATTCGCTATGCGAAC
>NW_021189710.1:6262-7087 GCF_002162155.2 Triticum dicoccoides | reverse complement strand
CTCGCCGTCTTCTGTACCCCCGCTGACAGGTGGGACCCGCCGTCTCTGGGCCGTACAGGCAAGCCGACGTGGGCACAGTGCGTCGCGCACGGGGGCTGAGGTCAGGGCAGGCATGGCAACAGTGTCGCGCCGGATGGAGATCTCCATCGATACGGCGCACTGTAGCCATGCCAGCCCTTCGTAAGCGGGAGGGGGATGGGCCATGCGGTGGCCGTACCCCGTCCCGTCCATCGTGGCGAAGGCAGGAGGTAGTCGGAGTCGTGGGCCGACTCCCCATAGCCGGCTTCTCTGGAAGCCGCCAACAGGAGTCGGCTTATCTTGAAGTCGTCCCTGGGACTCGGCCGCCAGGGACAGTCGGAGTCGCGGGCCGACTTCCCATAGACGGCTTCTCTGGAAGCCGCCAACAAGAGCGGCTTATCTCGAAGCCGTCCCTGGGACTTGGCAGTGAGGGACAGTCGGCGGCCTTGCCGCCGACTCCCAGGAGGCAGCTCCTTATCGCGGAGTCTTGAGGGGCGCAGTCTGCCCCGATGTTTTGAAAGGTTCTGGAGCTCGGGTTAGCCTACCCATGGCCCATTACTCCGACACTACAGCTCCATCAGTATCCAATTTCATGACATTGGCCGGTGAGGGAAGCCATCACTGCTAGTTATCAACTTGTCTCGCCGTCTTTGGGTGTTGATCTCCTTTCGGAAGCTGCTCCAACTCATTAAGATACGAATCCACAAATGATATTGTTCTATATGGGCCCTGAAAAATAGCTTCATGAATTGCCTTGCGCCACAGTGTCACAGCTAGCTTGGTGAAGCTACCGTGGCTCAAGGATTC
>NW_021189710.1:0-1392 GCF_002162155.2 Triticum dicoccoides | reverse complement strand
CCATATTTTTCTTGGTTTCATTATCACCCAAACAGGTAGGTTGTAAGAACAGGTGACAATATAAGTCGTATTTACTGAACTTCTGTAGTTGTGTCATCTATCAACCATAAAGAAAAAAAAAGCAACAGACGAGGGAGTCGACCACTCCTTAGTGAACCCCTCCCGCCCATGCATGTTGTCACCAAATGAAAAGCATTTTCCCCTTCGCTAGTTACAACCACCGTGTGATTTCTTCCAACAGCTGCTGGAATTATCTTGTATCTGCAGAACTGACAACTTCTAATTAGCATTTGGAAACATGTCGAGAAAACATGTAATGTTGTTGGACTATTAAGTTCAAGTATGTTGGATGCTATATGTTCATGGATTTAGCAATACCATACACACATGTTTACACAATTAAAATGAAGGGCAGTGCATACGATTCTCTTACTTTCATAGTTTAGAAACAACAGCTGGAGGTTACGCAAGAGTGTCCCCATGGCCCAGCTGCCCCTTCTGCTAGAAATAACAGTGGTAAGTAAGAAACATAACAAAAATTAAGCATGGACTCGTATGTATACCTGCAAGTCTGCAGCCAAAAGCCTTGACACACAAGAACAACAATAATAGCGAACCTGCTCGAGTCTGGGCATATACACTTGACTTCACATGCAAATCTATTCACTATATTTTTTTACCCATAAATCGCTCTTCATCATCTTCTTATTTCTCCAACAGCTATGTCTGCATGACCAATCCAAGTTCACCACCTCTGTTAATGACAGATCCAACTCACAATCCCCCTTCCACTTCCACCAACACACTTAAAATTTCGAACACTTACCGGTGCAGTTGTCTTCCACAGCTCATTAAAGTGGAACCTTAATATTTACATGGTGTAATGCAACTTCTCGAACTTCATCCTGGCTCATTAACTCCACCACAGAAGCGCAAACACAAAATAATGATTATACTGTGTAGAACAAAGAACAAAAATGACTTCACACACTAGTGCAGAACCGGGCTTTAGTGCCGGTTCGTGACGGCCTTTAGTGCCGGTTGGCGAACCGGCACTAAAGAGTGGGGACTAAAGCCCCCCCCCCTTTAGTACCGGTTCGTCATGAACCGGCGCTAAAGTGCAAACACGTGGCACGAGCCAGGCCCGTGTGCGTGTAGGACATTAGTACCGGTTGGTAACACCAACCGGTACTAAATGTTTGGGTGTTTTTTTTTATTTTTGCTTTAATTTTGTGTTTTCAATTTGGCTTTATTTTCCATTTAATTCTTTTTTGTTTGCTGGTATTTCACGATACTACAAATTGTACACGTTATGCATATATATTAAATAGATTTTCTCGTACGTCGAACCGCATATATATATATATATATATATATATATATATATATATA
>NW_021189709.1:9372-10477 GCF_002162155.2 Triticum dicoccoides | reverse complement strand
CTGCCTCTTCTTACTATATTATTGGTTCTTGTTTGGTTCTTCTCTTTGTGAGTTTTGGAGCTTATGGTCATCTTGGTGACATGCTCGAGTTCATCGAAAACTGAGTTCACTCGCATCTTCGATGATGTTTTCGATGTTGGAGGTTATGCCGATTCTTCTCAATTGGAGGTTTCACTCCTCTATTTGTTGGCATACCTCCCCTGCCTCTTCTTACTATATTATTGGTTCTTGTTTGGTTCTTCTCTTTGTCAGTTTTGGAGCTTATGGTCATCTTGGTGACATGCTCAAGTTCGTCGAAAACCGAGTTCACTCGCATCTTCGATGATGTTTTCGATGTTGGAGGTTATGTCGGTTCTTCTCAGTTGGAGGTTTCACTCCTCTATTTCTTGGCATACCTCCCCTACCTCTTCTTACTATATTATTGGTTCTTGTTTGATTCTTCTCTTTGTGAGTTTTTGATCTTATGGTCATCTTGGTGACAAGCTCAAGTTCATCGAAAAGGGAGTTCACTCGCATCTTCTATGGTGTTTTCGATGTTGGAGGTTATGCCGGTTCTTCTCAGTTGGAGGTTTCACTTCGCTATTTGTTGGCATACCTCCCCTGCCTCTTCTTACTATATAAATTGGTTCTTGTTTGGTTCTTCTCTTTGTGAGTTTTGGAGCTTATGGTCATTTTGGTGACAAGCTCGAGTTCATCGAAAACGGAGTCCACTCGCATCTTCTATGATGTTTTCGATGTTGGGGGTTATGCCAGTTCTTCTTAGTTGGAGGTTTCACTCCTCTATTTCTTGGCATACCTTCCCTACCTCTTCTTACTATATTATTGGTTCTTGTTTGGTTCTTCTCTTTGTGAGTTTTGGAGCTTATGGTCATCTTGGTGACAAGCTCGAGTTCATCGAAAACGGAGTTCACTCCCATCTTCTATGATGTTTTCGATGTTGGAGGTTATGCCGGTTCTTCTTAGTTGGAGGTTTCACTCCTCTATTTGTTGGCATACCTCCCCTGCCTCTTCTTACTATATTATTGGTTCTTGTTTGGTTCTTCTCTTTGTGAGTTTTGGAGCTTATGGTCATCTTGGTGACAAGCTCAAGTTCATCAAAAACGGA
>NW_021189709.1:2498-4082 GCF_002162155.2 Triticum dicoccoides | reverse complement strand
CTTCTATGATGTTTTCGATGTTGGAGCTTATGTCGATTCTTCTCAGTTGGAGGTTTCACTCCTCTATTTGTTGGCATACCTTCCCTGCCTCTTCTTACTATATTATCGGTTCTTGTTTGGTTCTTCTCTTTGTGAGGTTTGGAGCTTATGGTCATCTTGGTGACAAGCTCGAGTTCATCGAAAACGGAGTTCACTCGCATCTTCTATGATGTTTTCGATGTTGGAGGTTATGCCAGTTCTTCTCAGTTGGAGGTTTCACTCCTCTCTTTGTTGGCATACCTCCCCTGCCTCCTCTTACTATATTATCGGTTCTTGTTTGGTTCTTCTCTTTGTGAGTTTTGGAGCTTATGGTCATCTCGGTGACAAGCTTGAGTTCATCGAAAACGGAGTTCACTCGCATCTTCTATGATGTTTTCGATGTTGGGGGTTATGCCAGTTCTTCTCAATTGGAGGTTTCACTCCTCTATTTGTTGGCATACCTCCCCTGCCTCTTCTTATTATATTATCAGTTCTTGTTTGGTTCTTCTCATTGTGAGTTTTTTGCTTATGGTTATCTTGGTGACAAGCTCGAGTTCATCAAAAACGGAGTTCACTCGCATCTTCTATGATGTTTTCGATGTTGGAGGTTATGCCGATTCTTCTCAGCTGGAGGTTTCACTTTTCTATTTGTTGGCATACCTCCCCTGCCTCTTCTTACTATATTATTGGTTCTTGTTTGGTTCTTCTCCTTGTGAGTTTTGGAGCTTATGGTCATCTTGGTGACATGCTCGAGTTCATCAAAAACGTAGTTCACTCGCATCTTCGATGATGTTTACGATGTTGGAGGTTATGCCGGTTCTTCTCAGTTGGAGGTTTCACTCCTCTATTTGTTGGCATACCTCCCATACCTCTTTTTACTATATTATCGGTTCTTGTTTGGTTCTTCTCTTTGTGAGTTTTGGAGCTTATGGTCATCTTGGTGACAAGCTCGAGTTCATCGAAAACGGAGTTCACTCGCATCTTCTATGATGTTTTCGATGTTGGAGGTTATGCCGGTTCTTCTTAGTTGGAGGTTTCACTCCTCTATTTCTTGGCATACCTCCCCTAGATCTTCTTACTATATTATTGGTTGTTGTTTGGTTCTTCTCTTTGTGAATTTTTGAGCTTATGGTCATCTTGGTGACAAGCTCGAGTTCATCGAAAATGGAGTTCACTCGCATCTTTCTATGATGTTTTCGATGTTGAAGGTTATGCCGGTTCTTCTCAGTTGGAGGTTTCACTTCTCTATTTGTTGGCATACCTCCCCTGCCTCTTCTTACTATATAAATTGGTTCTTGTTTGGTTCTTCTCTTTGTGAGTTTTGGAGCTTATGGTCATTTTGGTGACAAGCTCGAGTTCATCGAAAACGGAGTTCACTCGCATCTTCTATGATGTTTTCGATGTTGGAGGTTATGCCGGTTCTTCTCAGTTGGAGGTTTCACTCCTCTATTTCTTGGCATACCTCCCCTACCTCTTCTTACTATATTATTGGTTCTTGTTTGGTTCTTCTCTTTGTGAGTTTTGGAGCTTATGGTCATCTTGGTGACAAGCTCGAGTTCATCGGAA
>NW_021189709.1:0-667 GCF_002162155.2 Triticum dicoccoides | reverse complement strand
CGAGTTCATCAAAAATGGAGTTCACTCGCATCTTCTATGATGTTTTCGATGTTGGAGGTTATGTCGGCTCTTCTCAGTTGGAGGTTTCACTTCTCTATTTGTGGGCATACCTCCCCTGCCTCTTCTTACTATATAAATTGGTTTTTGTTTGGTTCTTCTCTTTGTGAGTTTTGGAGCTTCTGGTCATTTTGGTGACAAGCTCGAGTTCATCGAAAACGGAGTTCACTCGCATCTTCTATGATGTTTTCGATGTTGGAGGTTATGCCGGTTCTTCTAAGTTGGAGGTTTCACTCCTCTATTTCTTGGCATACCTCCCCTACCTCTTCTTACTATATTATTGGTTCTTGGTTGGTTCTTCTCTTTGTGAGTTTTGGAGCTTATGGTCGTCTTGGTGACAAGCTCAAGTTCATCGAAAACGGAGTTCACTCGCATCATCTATGATGTTTTCGATGTTGGAGGTTATGTCGGTTCTTCTCAGTTGGAGGTTTCACTCCTCTATTTGTTGGCATACCTCCCCTGCCTCTTCTTACTATATTATCGGTTCTTGTTTGGTTCTTCTCTTTGTGAGTTTTGGAACTTATGGTTATCTTGGTGACAAGCTCGAGTTCATCGAAAACGGAGTTCACTCGCATCTTCTATGATGTTTTTGATGTTGGAGGTTATGTCG
>NW_021189708.1:0-1558 GCF_002162155.2 Triticum dicoccoides | reverse complement strand
CCCATGCATTAGTCGCAAGTACCCCATATGTCCTATTTTTAGCAAAGTCATGCTAAAATTCACGGAAAATTTCAGCATGACCTTTGCTGAAAATAGGACATATGGAGTACCCGAATTTGCCGGAACGGAAGTTAATCGACATTCCGGCAAACTCAAGGGCCTCTCGGGGTACCTGCAAATTCATCACGACACGATGGTCGGAGACAAAACCCAGCCACAGACCATATGGTCCTCTGCTTTCATATGGACAAAAATCAGCTCAACTTATGTGAGCTTCCATTCCAGATATAATATGTCTCCCAACAAAAAATCATCAATAGTTTAGAAAGTCTGTACAAACACAGAAAGAATGACAAATGTATTTTTACAGATCATGGCTCAGAGTCATAAACATCTATGGACCAAATATAGTAATGGATACAGCAGATTAGTCTTATGATTTTACTTGTTCGGTATAAAATAGCTTATGCTTTCCTTACGGTACATGTCCACATTTGATATGTCCTTTTTGTCTGTCCTGCTTTTTGAATCAACCGTATCGAGCAATACTATGGAATTAGTCAAATAATTGTGCATGTTTTGACAATAGGATGAATGCAAAAGAAAATCAAATGGTTGTGGCAATCTGTCCATCATCATGACTGTTGACAGTCGCCACACCCACTGTTGGACTTCGATCTAGCACAAAGGGGGTGTATAAGAGCAGATATGGATGGTGTGGTCTGGCACAAATAGCAGTATAATCATCTTAATCTTGCAGTGTAATTTTTAATCCGTGGCAGCAAACGGGCATTGTGCTAGTCTAATAAGAATACACATTGTTGAACTTCATTGCTGGAATTAATGGTTTACTATCGGGATGTGCCTTAGGAGCATCGCTTATCAAGTGAAAACATAAGACACAAACTTGTAGCTGTATGTGTTTTGCCAAGAAAGGGTGCAACAAGAAATATTTTCCTAGTACTGGTTTATCTCACCTACTAGTAAAGGGACATTTCTCCTCAAATCGAAAGTTAATACATCGTTGTTTCTTACTAGGGGAAGATGGACCTGGATGGTCAAGCACGTGGAAGATGGCTTTGTGGGCGTGCCTTCTTAACAGCAAAAATGCATACAGAATGATCCTAAAGTTAATCACATTGGTTCCACCTGGTGAAAAAGTTGGGTTCGAAGGAGGACTATACACCAATCTGTGGACAGCACACATAAGAACAGTAGCAGTAGTACTACTACTAGCAGTAGTACTACCAAAAGAAAGGAAAGAACAGTAGCAGTAGTACTACTACTAGCTAGCTAGCTAGCTGGTACTGATCTAGCTTCTGCATGCATTTCTCTGAATTTTGTTATACTTAAACACTACAAGGAATTATACTTTGTCATAGCTATTAGTCTTTGGACTAAGGGGCACTAGCACACTAGTAAGTGATAGGCAACCATCCTACATGGAAATGTGAAGAGTTACATGGATGAGTACCAGCTCTAAGTGAAGGCTCAATGGATTCAAGATCAACCGACTGAAGTTGCCCAAACCTGCAAGGAAAAGAGAGAATAATGATTT
>NW_021189707.1:0-1404 GCF_002162155.2 Triticum dicoccoides | reverse complement strand
GGACCGAGATATTCAAACTCATTTGGCTAAGAGCGGTAACGACAACGAGATTCCAGTTTGCAGAACACTTGTTACGTAAGGGCATCACCAACGTTGACCCTCAAACACCCGCATTCGACCAGGCTGCACGGTCCGGACGTGTTTTGCCATCCTAAGCAGTCCGAACATCCTTTTCTCCGCAAAACCGAGGGGCTTTGCGGGTGCCCCAACTACTGCCACGGACGCGTCCGACACCCCCGGACGAACCCATATCTCTCTCCTGACTCTCTCGCGCTTTCCCTCCAACGGACGCGTTGCTTCCCTGCCACATTCATGCCGGCCCAGAGCGGCTGACATTGATGTTGCAAGATGTGATTGAATAGGAGGGTGTCGCTAACCGACGCGATCACATGTGTCAATGCGGACGCGCCGTCCCGAGAAACCTACTCCGGCCGTTGTGCCGCATTGAAGCTGTCTGACCTTCCGTTTTTCTGGTCTGGTCGCGGCTATATATACCGTGCTCCGGTGATCCATGTCCACTCCTTCGATTTTCCTCCTCCTCTCCGAGCACCTCCTCCTCCTCCGGCAATGACCAATTGTTGGTTCTCCAGGCCGGCAGGCAGCGATGACGGCAATGGTTCTTCATCCGGTTCTTGGCATCGCTGCCATCAATCTTCAGGGCCCTCGGACTCCACAGCTGTGAGCTCCTCCTGTAATGAGGACATCGTCAACTCCTTTGGCAATGAGGAGGACCAGGCTGCCGCTACTTCAGTAGCCACGCCTCCTCTTGGAGGCAGCTCTGACGGACGAGGAGATGGAGATAATGATAGAGGTGTCACTCTGGGAGCGTGGTCTGGCGGTGCCCTCGTCGCCGCAATCACGGCGTACGAACTGGGCACAAAGTAAAGGACTCAACATCGCCACCGCATTATCGGTATGTCCGGATCAGCAGGCCAGTGTCACGACCACTAACACCAACTCATCAAGGAGGAATTGTCGTCCGCGATTGCCAACGCATGCAAGCGCATCCTCCACTACCTTGTTGATGGTGGACCCTCTTTGTCGCGGGCCATTGTGTCCGCGTTTGATCCATAACGACCTGGACATAGTGGCGGCGCGGTATTTTGTCCGGTCCGTCACCACCACATAGACGGTTGTGCGGCATCGTCGCCGCCTTGATGGGGAGCTCACCAAGATTTGCGAGGAATGGTCGATAAACGACACCTCTGCCAATTCTAGCAGGGGCAAGGCCACCGCTAGGGCACCATGGCCGAGGGCGGTATTTGCCATTACGGCCCTCTACATGGTGGAGGAGCAAGCGGACCGGCTCCTCTGGGAGCGCCAAGCGGCGGCCATGCAAGGCTACCGCAGCGGCCCTTCGCCCTACCATTGCTGAAGGGACGATGATGATGACGACATTGACGA
>NW_021189706.1:0-959 GCF_002162155.2 Triticum dicoccoides | reverse complement strand
CACAAATCCCCATTTCAAATTAAATGGAATTTTAAACATGATGCACACACTCTGATGCATGACTAGCTAGGGTGTGACAACTCACCCCCACTCAAAAGAATCTCGTCCCGAGATTTGGGTTCCTCCGGGAAGAAGGCGGGATACTCGAGTCGAAGACGATCCTCCCTTTCCCAAGTTGCTTCATCCTCAGAATGGTGCGACCATTGTACTTTGAGAAACTTGATGTTATGACGTCGGGTGGTACGTTCGGCCTGATCGAGGATACGAATGGGGTACTCTCGATATGTAAGATTATCTTGGAGATCAAGCGTTTCGTGGTCCACTCCACGGATAGGATCCGAGAAGCAACGCCTGAGCTGAGAAACGTGGAAGACATCGTGGACTCTGGAGAGGTGCGGAGGTAGTTCCAACTAGTAGGCAACTTCTCCTCGTTTGGCGAGAATGCGAAAAGGTCCAATGTAACGAGGAGCCAATTTGCCTTTGATACCGAAACGATGGGTTCCCTTCAGAGGGGTGACCCGAAGATAAGCCTTCTCGTCAACCTTGAAAGTCATAGCCTTATGTTTTCGGTCATATTGACTCTTTTGACGAGATTGGGCTGTTTTCAACTTTTCACGAACGATACGAACTTGTTCTTCTGCTTCCTGAATCATATCCGGGCCAAAGAATTGTCTTTCCCCGGTCTCTGACCAGTTAAGGGGTGTTCGACACCGTCGTCCATAGAGAACTTCAAAAGGGGCTTTACCCAAGCTAGATTGATAGCTGTTGTTGTAAGCGAATTCGGCAAATGGAAGGCACTTCTCCCAGTCCATTCCGAATGAGATAACAGAGGCTCGAAGCATGTCTTCTAGAATCTGGTTGACGCGTTCCACTTGACCACTCGACTGAGGGTGGAAGGCGGTGCTAAAGGAGAGACGGGTTCCCATAGCATTTTGGAAGCTTTCCCAAAATCGAGAGGT
>NW_021189705.1:0-1100 GCF_002162155.2 Triticum dicoccoides | reverse complement strand
ACTCCTCCACCAAGGGCCACGAAATTCCCCCCTCTTCCTCCATATATACAGCCCTTAGGGCATCGTTTAGACTTTGGGTTTTGTTTAGATTAAAAGTTCGCCATAGCTGCAACTTCGCGTACTTCGTTTGTGTTCAACAACCAGACAAAGGCGTCACAGAACCCCACCTTGATCAATAAAGCTTTCATCTTATATTCGCAATATCCTGATTGCAATCTTAGTTTCTTGCTTGTTCTTCGTTTGCTCGCAGGAAACAGACCCTCGTGGTCAGGTTGATCGTGCTCCGGCGTGGTCAATAACCTCTCGGAGTTGGTTTAGCGATTGCTAAGGCGCGACGTCCTCGCACGTTCGTAGTCGGATCGTCAAAGTCGACTTCCACCAAAGCGATATCCATCATCTCATCGAAAGACGGGACACCTTTGCCTCTATCAAGTGGTATCAGATTTCCAGGTTGCTCGGTGAGATTTTACAGTTTTTTAGTAGTTTAGATCGAGTCTGTTCTTCATACCTATAGTCCACGAAAAAGCCACAAAAAAAATTAGGGTTAGTTCATCATATCCGAACCAATCTGAGCCTTGCATAATCTTTTTAGGGTTTTGCTTTGTTGAATTTGCGGTTGCATCGTCGTGTCTAGTTGCTGGTCTTAGAGTCTAGTCTTTTAGAGTTTCGAGTTCTGGTCATAAGCTGTCACGCCGCCGCCGCACCATCATCATCGCCCCTGCCATCCACCACCACCGCACCGAATCCGTATCCATATACCACCACCAATCCGTGTCCATATACCACCACCGATCCATATCCATATACTACCACCGCTACCACCACCGCTGCCATATACCACCACCATATATCCACCACCAATCCGAGTTCTTTGCTTATTAGGTTTGTTTTCGGGATCCATCTAGATTCCGATTCGTGTTTCCTTGCCGGAGTAGGTTTCGAAAAAAAAAAGAGTCGGGTAGCCACGCTCCGTTTAGGCCCAAAATTTTTCGAAAACGCATTTTTCGAAAAAATTTCTGGCTATCCTATTTTTAGGTGTTTCTGAGTGTTTTGAGACAGGTGCCATTATAGGAAGTTTTTTTTGACCCGTTTCCAGTTTT
>NW_021189704.1:0-2019 GCF_002162155.2 Triticum dicoccoides | reverse complement strand
TCACGTTGATAATATGGTGGAACCCAACGCGTACGCATAGCAGTTTTCAAAGCAGCCCAAGTAGTTGGAATAGGATATAATCTACAATGTTCAGACCACCATACACATGCAAAACTAGTGAAAGCACAAACAGCAGCAACAACTCGTCTCTCCTCAGGATATTGTAAACATGTAAATCGTTGTTCAGTTTCTAACTCCCAAGTAAGATATATATCAGGAACATATCTACCCTCAAATGGTGGAATATTCAATTTCAGTTTAGGAATATGGAAATCATCTCGTACCTGAGGTGGTGGTGCAGGCCTACCATTACGAATATATACCTGAGGTCGACCTGCTGGTGGTGGTACAGGTGGCTGCACGTAGTGTTGATTTTGATCAACCTCATCCTCATAATCTCCCACATAATCATCCTCCTCCGCATCAGCAGCAGGAGCCACAGAAGTATCAACAGCAGCACCAACAGTTTGGCCAAATGCAAGAGGAACACGACTTGCTCGGCGGAGGTCTGCTTCGCGACGTGGAGGTAGTCGTTGTTGTTGTTGTTGGAGAGGTGCGTTAGGTGCAGCGGGTGGTGGTGGTGGAAGACGCGCGAGCAATTCATTAAACTTGTTATCGAGCTTTGTTTCGAACGTCTTCTCAAGGCCAGTGATCTTCTCCATGGCCTCTTCAAAATTGTTCAGCACATCTTGCACCTGTTCAGTCATCATTTGCTGAAACTTATCATGAAGCTCCTTGTTCGATAAATTCTGCCAGTCAATCTCGTCGGCTTGTGATCCTGGCATGGTTAGCAGCAATAGAAACACACAAGAATATGATCCTACAGACTACGAACAAGTGGTGGTGGTGGGTGTCACAAATCCGTCAAGCAAATCTCAAATTCTTACCAGTTCTTACCCAGCAGCAGGCGGTGATCGGCAACCGTTGTAGTCAAAAACTCTCAAAGCTTGGATAGAGCGATTACCAGGGAGAGTCAAACGCACGACGTAGATGTATGTGGAGCTGGGAAGGCTTATAATATGGTAGCAAAAAGGGTCAGCAATAATCAATTCAGAGATGCAAAGTTGAATAAACGCTCAACGACGGTACTGTGCTGGTCCTAGGCTAGACTGTGCTAGAGACGTGAGCCTAGAACACTAACAAAATCACGGCGCGGCATGTAAACAAGGGAAAAGCACACTCTGAATTTTTTTTTCGCTCTTTTTTTTTTGCGCTGCTTTTTTTTTGCGCTCTTTTTTTTTGCACTGCTTTTTTTTTGCGAAGAATCACTATAAAGGCGAGTGTCTCAAAACTCTTCCTAGCTCAAACTGACAGGATGGGCACGAAATTTTTTCGACCAATTTTTTTTTTTCGACTGCCCGGACCCAAAAACTGGAAACGGGTCAAAAAAAACTTCCTATAATGGCACCTGTCTCAAAACACTCAGAAACACCTAAAAATAGGATAGCCAGAAATTTTTTCGAAAAATGCGTTTTCGAAAATTTTTGGGCCTAAACGGAGCGTGGCTACCCGACTCTTTTTTTTTCCGAAACCTACTCCGGCAGGGAATCACGAATCGGAATCTAGATGGATCCCGAAAACAAACCTAATAAGCAAAGAACTCGGATTGGTGGTGGATATATGGTGGTGGTATATGGCAGCGGTGGTGGTAGCGGTGGTAGTATATGGATATGGATCGGTGGTGGTATATGGACACGGATTGGTGGTGGTATATGGATACGGATTCGGTGCGGTGGTGGTAGATGGCAGGGGCGATGATGATGGTGCGGCGGCGGCGTGACAACTTATGACCAGAACTCGAAACTCTAAAAGACTAGACTCTAAGACCAGCAACTAGACACGACGATGCAACCGCAAATTCAACAAAGCAAAACCCTAAAAAGATTATGCAAGGCTCAGATTGGTTCGGATATGATGAACTAACCCTAATATTTTTTTGTGGCTTTTTCGTGGACTATAGGTATGAAGAACAGACTCGATCTAAACTACGAAAAACTGTAAAATCTCACCGAGCAACCT
>NW_021189703.1:0-728 GCF_002162155.2 Triticum dicoccoides | reverse complement strand
GGGGCGCGGGACGAAGGGCGGCGACGGATCGGGCCTCGGGGGCCCCTCCTGGGCCTCCCGGGCCGGCGGCGGGGAAGAGGAGCGGCGCCACGTGGCAGCGCCTGAGTGGCGGAGGCGGGCGGCGGCGGACGCGTCCGGCGCTGGGGCGGACGTGTCCGTCGGCGGCGGAGGATGTTTTTTTTGAACTAGGGTTTCGGACGGGGGAAGAAGAGATCCGAATGAAGGGGGTATTTATAGGCATAAGTGGAGCTAGGAGAGTCCAAAAGAGGTGCGGTTTTCGCCCACACGATCGTGATCGAACGCTCTAGGGCATGGAGCAGAGTTTGGTGGGTTTTGGGCCAAATTTGGGGGGTGTTGGGCTGCAACACACACGAGGCCTTTTCGGTCCCTCGGTTAACCGTTGGAGTATCAAACGAAGTCCAAATGATACGAAACTTGACAGGCGGTCTACCGGTAGTAAACCAAGGCCGCTTGGCAAGTCTCGGTCCAATCCGGAAATGTTTAATCCCCACACAAGAAAGAAAGGTAGAAATGACCACCGGAGGAGAACGGAACGCCGGATTGCAAAACGGACAACGGGGAAAATGCTCGGATGCATGAGACGAACATGTATGCAAATGAAATGCGCATGATGACATGATATGAGATGCATGACACGCAAGCAATGACAACGCAACAACAGCGAATAACTGCACGACACCTGGCACATCGGTCTCGGGGCGTTACAA
>NW_021189702.1:0-1485 GCF_002162155.2 Triticum dicoccoides | reverse complement strand
TGTGAGCTTAGCCATCTTCCCCTCCCTTCCGTTCTTGCTCCCGAGCCGTGTAGCAACCTCCCGGAGCTCAACCGCACCCACCGCCGTGGAGCTCGTCGCCGACGTGCTCCCGGTCATCCTCCGGCCACAAGATGGTGTCCATCTTACTCACCAAGTTCCGCAGCACCTAGCTAGCTACTCCACGAGCCTCACCGAACCCTCTAGCGCCAAGTTCACCTCCGACCGAACCCCGGTGGCCGCCAAAGTCGTCGCCGGCGCCAACTCCGGCCACCCCGACCCCAACGGACTCCGCCAAGAGCTGCGGTTTGTCCTCAGCTTCACTCCGGTGGTCTCCGCGGCCCATTTGGTGGCCGAAATGACCAAAACCACTTCCGCCGCCGCGTCGGGCTCGCCGGCGACTAAACGCCGGCAGCCGACATTAACTTTGACCACGGGTGGGCCCTGGTTGACTCCCCTGAGTCAATGACAGGTGGGGCCCAGCCCTGTTAATTAAACAGGATTAGTTTTAATTAAGTTTTAATTAAAATAATCACCCTGACATGCGGGACCCACTGTCAGGTTTGACCTGGACCAGTTCCGTTGACCTGCTGACGTCACACTGACGTCAGGCTGACGCAGTAATTAATTTTCTGGATTTAAATTAAATCAGGAAATTCCAGAATATTATTTAAACTTCAAAAATTCATAACTTTTATTCTGTAACTCCAAATTGGACAAATTATATATGAAAAATGATCAGAAAAATCCAATCTATCCATCGGTACTATTTTCATGCATGATCAAACAAGTTAAATTGATGTTTTAAGCAGAACAAGGAAAAGCACTTTAAAAGGCCATATTTGAATTTGAAATTTGAATCTTTGATTCAAATTTGTTCAAACCCTTCTGGCTTTAGTTGCATTAGCCCAATACACCCATATTGCCATGTTTCATGCATGCATCATATTGTTGCACATTGTTTGGTGATGCTTGTGTACCGATGCCCTTTGCGACAGGTTCTGTCCCCGAGGAGTACCGTGATTACCCTAACGAAGAACCGTATCCGTGCATCGAACCATCAGGCAAGCAACCAACCATTTGATCATATCGATACAATCCCATGTTCTCGCTCCTGCTCTCTTTTACTGCATTAAGACAACACGATTCAAACTGCTGTGTGCTACGGTAGTTGAACCCATTTCCTCTGCATGACCTGTCATTGCCACAGTAACTAGATGAAACCCACTAGCATGTGTAGGAGTTGCTTGAGCCATATGTATGTGTTGTTCCTACCTTGCTATGCCTGCTATGCTTAGAGTCGTGTCAGGTCTGGTTCATCTGGGTGATGGGCTAGAGTGAAATGTTTATGTCGGTAATGAGAGTGGTGTGGTGAACACGATTTGGTAAAGGTATCGATGAGAGGCCATGTAGGAGTACATGGTGGGTTGTTTCATTGAAGCCGACCTTAAGCACTGAGATCTGTATGTGTGATTTAAGAATCAGCTA
>NW_021189701.1:0-1202 GCF_002162155.2 Triticum dicoccoides | reverse complement strand
CTACCATGGTGTACAGAATTTTTATCAAATTGCCATGGTCTACCAAGTAATAAGGAACATGCTTGCATAGGTACCACATCACAATCAACATAATCAGCATATGTAGAGATACTAAAATGCACACGAACAGTACGTGTTACCTTAACCTTGCCGCTGTTGTTGAACCATTGGATGTAGTAAGGATGTGGATGTGGTCTTGTGGTGAGAGAAAGCTTCTCCACCATCTCCATGCTAGCCAAGTTGTTGCAGCTCCCTCCGTCTATTATGACGCGCACAGAACGTTCCTTCACAACTCCCTTGGTATGGAACAAATTGTGCCTCTGATTTTGCTCAGCTTGTGTGACCTGCACACTCAAAACACGTTGAACAACTAAACATTCATACCTGTCAGCGTCTTCAGGAGCCATGTATTGCGTCTCATGATCAGAATCATCTCCACCATGTTCTTCACGTGTAATAAGAGCCAATGTCTCTTCATCATAGTCACTAGCGGACTCATATCCACCATCCGCGGTAGCAATCATCACACGCGAAGATTTGCATTCCCTCGCATAATGACCTCCTCCCTTACAACGACGACAAATAATATCACTTGTGTGCCCTGTTGATGCCATGGAAGAAGAAGAACGCTGTGCAGGACCCGCAGGTGCGCTCTTGGAAGATAATGGTGGTTGTGCCTGTTTTCTTGTATCACGGCTGGAGGTGGCACCGGATGGAGGTGCTGGTGCAGTTGAAGTAGAAGATGCACGTGGTGTCCATGATGAAGGTCGGCCTGCAGAAAAATTAGTTCGCCCCAATGCTTGTCGATCCTGCACTTCACGTTCAGCTTTACAAGCAAGATGGAATAAACGAGTGATATTAGTATACTCCTTATAGTCTAGAATGGTCTGAATCTCTCTATTTAATCCACCCATAAAACGTGCAAGCATAGCTTCATTCTCCTCAACAATACCACATCTAATCATGCCAGTTTGTAATTCCTGATAATATTCTTCTACAGAATTTTTCCCTTGTCTTAAACGCTGCAATTTTTGAAGCAATTCACGTTGATAATATGGTGGAACCCAACGCGTACGCATAGCAGTTTTCAAAGCAGCCCAAGTAGTTGGAATAGGATATAATCTACAATGTTCAGACCACCATACACATGCAAAACTAGTGAAAGCACAAACAGCAGCAGCAACTCGTCTCTCCTCAGGATA
>NW_021189700.1:0-1403 GCF_002162155.2 Triticum dicoccoides | reverse complement strand
CACCGTGCCACGTACCTACCGCATCACAGCCCACCCCTACGGTCAGCGCTGTCCACGGCCTCCAGTAGGCTACAAACACCAGAAACTACTTGCAACTCCTGGACAGAGAACTGGGGTGAATAAGAAGTCGAGAGGGTCCAATGGTTTCGGGCCCAATGCATGGTAGTAGCTGAATCTTAAATCACACATACAGATCTCAGTGCTTAAGGTCGGCTTCAATGAAACAACCCACCATGTACTCCTACATGGCCTCTCATCGATACCTTTACCAAATCGTGTTTACCACACCACTCTCATTACCGACATAATCATTTCACTCTAGTCCATCACCCAGATGAACCAGACCTGACACGACTCTAAGCATAGCAGGCATAGCAAGGTAGGAACAACACATACATATGGCTCAATCAACTCCTACACATGCTAGTGGGTTTCATCTAGTTACTGTGGCAATGACAGGTCATGCAGAGGAAATGGGTTCAACTACCGTAACACACAGCAGTTTGAAACGCGTTGTCTTAAGGCAATAAAAGAGAGCAGGAGCGAGAACATGGGATTGTATCGATATGATCAAATGGTTGGTTGCTTGCCTGATGGTTCGATGCACTGATACGGTTCTTCGTTAGGGTAATCACGGTACTCCTCGGAGGCAGAACCTGCCGCAAAGAACACCGATACACAACTATCACCAAACAATGTGCGACAATATGATGCATGCATGAAACATGGCAATATGAGTGTGTTGGGCTAATGCAACTAAGACCAGAAGGGTTTGAACCAATTTGAACCAAAGATTCAAATTTCAAACTCATACATGGCCCTTTAAAGTGTTTTTCCTTGTTCTGCATTAAACATCAAGTTAATTTGTTTAATCATGCATTAAAATAGTACATGGATAGATTGGATTTTTCTGATCATTTTTCATATATAATTTGTCTGATTTGGAGTTATAGATTAAAAGTTATGAATTTTTGAAGTTTAAACTATATTCTGGAATTTCCTATATTAGATTAAATCCAGAAAATCAATTATTGCGTCAGCCTGACGTCAGTGTGACATCAGCAGGTCAACGGGACACGGTCCGGGTCAAACCTGACAGTGGGTCCCGCGTGTCAGTGGGATTAGTTTAGTTAAAGTTTAATTAAAACTAAACCTGTTTAATTAACAGGGCTGGGCCCCACCTGTCATTGACTCAGGAGAGTCAACCAGGGCCCACCCGTGGTCAAACCCGGGTCGGCTGCACCGGCGTTTAGCCGCCGGCGAGCCCGACGCGGCGGCGGAAGTGGTTTTTGCCGTTCCGGCAACCAAACGAGCCGCGGAGGCCACCGGAGAGGAGCTAAGGTCGAGCCGCAGCTCTTGGTGGAGTCCGTTGGGGTCGGGGTGGCCGGAGTTGGCGCCGGCGA
>NW_021189699.1:0-951 GCF_002162155.2 Triticum dicoccoides | reverse complement strand
AGCCTAATAATAAACCACCTAGTGTTGCTTCTGAAATTAAATTGAAAAGTGCATGTTTATTTGCCACCAAATCTGATATTGATGAGCTAGATTTCAGCAAATCTGTTTGCTATGCTTTTGTGTGCAAAGAGGCATTATTTTCATTCGAGGACGTGCCTTCCTCTTTGCCTCCTGCTGTCACTAACATTTTGCAGGAGTTCGCTGACGTTTTTCCACAAGACGTGCCACCGGGATTACCGCCTATTCGAGGGATTGAGCATCAGATCGACTTAATTCCCGGTGCTTCACTGCCAAACCATGCACCATACCGTACCAATCCAGAGGAGACGAAGGAGATTATGCGTCAAGTACAAGAGCTTCTCGACAAAGGTTATATACGCGAATCCCTTAGTCCTTATGCTGTTCCTATTATTCTAGTGCCGAAAAAGGATGGTACATAACGTATGTGTGTTGATTGTAGAGGCATTAATAATATTACTATTCGTTATCGTCATCCTATTCCTAGGCTAGATGATATGCTTGATGAATTGAGTGGCTCTAGAATATTCTCCAAAGTTGATTTGCGTAGTGGCTACCATCAAATTCGTATGAAATTGGGAGATGAATGGAAAACAACATTTAAAACTAAGTTTGGATTATATGAGTGGTTAGTCATGCCTTTTGGGTTAACTAATGCACCTAGTACTTTCATGAGATTAATGAACGAAGTTTTACGTGTTTTCATTGGACGATTTGTGGTAGTTTACTTTGATGACATATTGATTTATAGCAGATCTTTGGAGGAACATTTGGAACATTTACGTGCTGTTTTTATTGCTCTACGTGATGCACGTTTGTTTGGTAACCTTGGGAAGTGCACCTTTTGCACCGACCGAGTATCTTTTCTTGGCTATGTTGTTACTCCACAGGGAATTGAAGTTGATAAAGCCAAGATTGAAGCTATTGAGAGTT
>NW_021189698.1:0-771 GCF_002162155.2 Triticum dicoccoides | reverse complement strand
TTCCCTCCAACAAAAACTTGTTTGTGTTCCGTGTTATACCTCGAGTTCCTTGCTACCTAGCATTTGTTCTTCTTTACCATGGAGTATTACCATCTTTTATGTCAAGAAGGTCGTGAGGATTACTCCACCTCTTAAGAATTCTTGATACAGGTAATACTTATCACCATCACCATTCTTTCTTGGTCCCCGTGTTGGATCTAACCGGGATACCAACAGGTGAACGGTGCTGTTTGGATTCTGCCCTTCTAGCAACCCTATTGCTTTGAAGTTAATGGTCGGCCGTTCATTCTTAGACTATTGATTATTGAATCACCATTCCGACGTTGGTCGTGCAACCCAGCCCATATTTCGGGTGCACATTTCAACCAATGTTTAATTGTGTATGTTTTCCTCGAGCATGCCTCATTACATCATTTGATCTGACAAATGTTATCTCCTTGTTCACTTAATGGTGGAAATCCATCTTTTGGGAATCTTGGTGAATTGCCGTTGAGTTCACCAGACACCTCCTTGTCCTCTCCTTGGGTTAATGATGGACTCTTGTTAACGGAAATCACTTCATAGTTCATTTCCCCGAGAATCTTACAATGTCATCTCGTCAATTTGCGTTGCACCTTTTCTTCTCAGGTATCCTAAGTCTGAGGTATCCTGACACCAACCGGATCTGAATCTCGGTCAGATATGATGGTTGGGACATATCTCCAAGAGTTGTAACATTGATCTCTACGTGACCCGGTAACATGATGTCATGCCTAGCACCCCCCCCCCCCT
>NW_021189697.1:0-3119 GCF_002162155.2 Triticum dicoccoides | reverse complement strand
GCTCTAAGTTTCTGTTTTTCAGCAGAATCAAATCAACTATCATCTTAGGTTATCCTATAGGTTCTACTTGGCACAAACACTAATTAAAAGATAAAAACACATCTAAACAGAAGGTAGATGCAAGATTTATTACTAAACAGGAGCAAAAACAAAAAAAATAAAGAAAATTGGGTTGCCTCCCAACTAGCGCTATCGTTTAACGCCCCTAGCTAGGCATAAAAGCAAGGATAGATCTAACGAGTGCCATCTTTGGCACTAAATTCATAAGAAGCACGCATGATAGATTCATAAGGTAATTTAACTTTGTTTATTGGAAAGTGCTCCATGCCTTTCTTTAATGGAAATTGGAATCTAATATTCCCTTCCTTCATATCAATAATCGCACCAATCGTTCTAAGGAAAGGTCTACCAAGAATAATAGGGCAAGAAAGATTGCAATCTATATCAAGAATGATAAAATCTACGGGCACCAAATTTCTATTTGCAATAATAAGAACATCATTGATCTTTCCCGTAGGCTTTCTAATGGTGGAATCCGCAAGGTGCAAATTTAAAGGGCAATCATCAAGATCATGGAAACCTAGAATATCACATAAAGTTTTCGGAATCGTGGAAACACTAGCACCCAAATCACACAAAGCAAAACACTCATAATCTTTAATTCTAGTCTTTATAGTAGGTTCCCACTCATCATTAAGTTTTCTAGGTATAGAGACTTCCAAATTAAGTTTTTCATCATAAGATTGCATCAAGGCATCAACTATATGTTTGGTAAAAGCTTTGTTTTGACTATAAGCATCAGGAGAATTAACAACGGATTGCAACAAGGAAATACAACCTTTTAAAGAGCAATTATCATAATCAAATTCCTTGAAATCCGAGATATTAGATTCGATATTATTGGAAGTTGAGGATTCTCCAATCTCACTTTTACCAAATTTAACATTAAGATCTAAAGACTCCGAATTCTTGGGACGCCTTCTAGGCAAAGTTGATTCATCATCAGTCCCATAATCATCAAAATTCATATTGCAAAACATAGATCTAATCGGAGACACATCAATAACTTTAAGATTCTCATCATTATTTTCATGTAATTTTTCTGGTTTAGCGGCCATCTTATTGACTAAGGTGGCTTGCTTGTCAGAAATTTTGGCTATAGCATTTTCAAGCCGGGTAATTTGAGCGTTAACACCATAGAATTCTTTATTCATATCATCAAGCTCTTTGTTCATAAATCCCCAAAAACTTTTTTGTTCCTTAAGCTCTTTTCTAAAGAAATTATTATGCTCAAATTGCAAATTCATAAAGCTTCTAATATTTGATTCAATCTCATCCATCCTTCTGAGAAGGTGGTCAGGACCCTTAGGCGCAGCCATAAGGTAAAACAAGCAAACAAGCACAAAAAGGAAGGCAAGCGAAACGAGAGGAGGAGATTGGGAAAGAGAGGGCGAATAAAATGGCAAGGGTGAAGTGGGGGGAGAGGAAAATGAGAGGCAAATGGCAAATAATGTAAATGCGAGGGAGATGGGTTTGTGATGGGTACTTGGTATGTCTTGACTTGAGCGAAGACCTCCCCGGCAACGGCGCCAGAAATCCTTCTTGCTACGTCTTGAGCTTGCGTTGGTTTTCCTCGAAGAGGAGAGGGTGATGCAACAAGTGTAGCGTAAGTATTTCCCTCAGTTTTGAGAACCAAGGTATTAATCTAGTAGGAGGCTTCTCAAAAGTCCCACGCACCTACGCAAACAAACTGAGAACTCGCAACCAACGCAATAAAGGGGTTGTCAATCCCTTCATGGCCACTTGTGAAAGTGAGATCTAATAAAGATAGTGTGATATATTTTTGGTATTTTATAATATTGATGCAAAAAGTAAAGATGCAAATAAAAGTAGATTGAAAGCAAATATGATAAGAGATAGACCCGGGGGCCATAGGTTTCACTAGAGGCTTCTCTCAAGATAGCATAAGTATTATGGTGGGTGAACAAATTACTGTCGAGCAATTGATAGAAAAGCGCATAGTTATGAGATTATCTAGGCATGATCATGTATATAGGCATTGTTGGGGATATAACTATTTGTGTAAGCCGCCCAGGAGGGGCCGGGTTATGCAAAGAAGACTCGCCAGAAAGAAGCCCAAGACCAAGCGTGAAGATGGCGGTTCAATAAAGGGCTTAAGGCCCATAGGCTACTTAAGGCCCATTGTAGTAAACCGCCATAATGGCATGACTTGTATCATAAGGTAGATTTAACTAGTCACCGAGCCGGACACTGTTATAAGCCGGCCGGGACTCTGTAAGCCACAGGGCGTCAACCCGTGTATATAAGGGGACGGCCTGCTAGCGGCTTAGGGCAAGAAACAACTCATCGAGAGCCAGGCATAGCGTATTTTGCTCCCTGGTCATCGAAACATCAATACCAAACCCAACTAGACGTAGGCTTTACCTTCACCGTAAGGGGCCGAACTAGTATAAAACATCTCGTGTCCTTTGTCCAGATTTAACCTCTTCAAGCTTCCTAGTTGCGATGGCTCCACAACTAAGTCCTTTCATGAGGACATCTGATGTGACAATTCCACGACAGTTGGCGCCCACCATGGGGCTAGTGCACGATGGATTTGAGTTCTTGAAGGGCAACTTCGAAGGGCTCAAGGGATACGTAGTGGGCCGGATGACCAAAAGTCGTCGCGGCAAGATCTACATCGACGATGAAGGCTGGGGTCGCGACGCCGGCTCAATTGAGTACGGATACCGGGTCCCCTTCGGCGGAATCCACGTCTTCATCGGTCGGATCGGTGAGCCGGGCCCTGAGCCGGACAACTGCACCGACCTCGTCGAGACGGCTCGGCGTGCGAGGAAGACCCGGACTCAACCTATTATGAAGCGTGCCTTCGTGGGCTGCATCCACGGAGAGGAACTTTCTGAAGGATCTGAAGATAGGGGTGAGACGGCCGTCCTCTCAGACGGTGATTCGTCCGCCGGCTCAACAGATTCGTTGTACCAAGTGCAAGACGGCGTGCTCAGGGGTTGTTCCGATGGCATCAGTATTCCGGACCCCTTTGAGCCGCCAAGATGAGCAGGAGTCTTTATGGCCGGGACTCAGCCCGGCTCAAACTCTAC
>NW_021189696.1:0-1104 GCF_002162155.2 Triticum dicoccoides | reverse complement strand
CTGTGATGCCCACACCAACTGAAGAGGAAAACAATGATAATGATCAAGGTACTTCGGATCAAGTTACTGCTGAACTTCGTAGGTCCACAAGGACACGTTCCGCACCAGAGTGGTACGGCAACCCTGTCCTGGAAATCATGTTGTTAGACAACAATGAACCTTCGAACTATGAAGAAGCAATGGCGGGCCCGGATTCCAACAAATGGCTTGAAGCCATGAAATCCGAGATAGAATCCATGTATGAAAACAAAGTATGGACTTTGACAGACTTGCCCGATGATCGGCGAGCGATAGAAAACAAATGGATCTTTAAGAAGAAGACGGACGCGGATGGTAATATTACCATCTATAAAGCTCGACTTGTCGCTAAGGGTTATCGACAGGTTCAAGGGATTGACTACGACGAGACATTCTCTCCCGTAGTGAAGCTAAAGTCCGTCCGAATCATGTTAGCAATTGCCGCATACTATGATTATGAGATATGGCAGATGGACGTCAAAACAGCATTCCTTAACGGGCATCTTAAGGAAGAACTGTATATGATGCAGCCGGAAGGTTTTGTCGATCCTCGGAACGCTAACAAAGTATGCAAGCTCCAGCGATCCATTTATGGACTGGTGCAAGCATCTCGGAGTTGCAACATTCGCTTTGATGAGATGATCAAAGCGTTTGGGTTTATGCAGACTTATGGAGAAGCCTGCGTTTACAAGAAAGTGAGTGGGAGCTCTGTAGCATTTCTCATATTATATGTAGATGACATACTCCTGATGGGAAATAATATAGAATTTCTGGACAGCATTAAGGCCTACTTGAATAAGTGTTTTTCAATGAAGGACCTTGGAGAAGCTGCTTATATATTAGGCATCAAGATCTATAGAGATAGATCGAGACGCCTCATAGGTCTTTCACAAAGCACATACCTTGATAAGATTTTGAAGAGATTCAGAATGGATCAGTCCAAGAAGGGGTTCTTGCCTATGTTACAAGGTATGAGACTGAGCTCAGCTCAGTCACCGACCACGGCAAAGGATAAAGAAGAGATGAGTGTCATCCCCTATGCTTCAGCCATAGGATCTATTATGTATGCCATGCTGTGTACCAGAC
>NW_021189695.1:0-1539 GCF_002162155.2 Triticum dicoccoides | reverse complement strand
CGAGCACATGTCGTGTGCAGACACTAAGTGGTGGAAACATGTATGAAGAAGTACACCCCTACAGGGTTAACATTATCTATTCGAATAGCCGCGTCCGTGGTAAAGGACTACTTGGTTGCCTATACAGTTCATAGACAAGTAAATGGATACTACTAAAATCCTCATGATAAGCGTGAGTGCCGAGGATGGCTCTTCCGTAGGATGACGGAGGTGGATCCTCGGTGGTGTATTGAGTTGGTGTGTAGTGGACTCGAGTGCGCAAAACCATTTCAAGTTGGTGTCTCGTAAGATAGCTTAGCCAAGAGTCAAAGCTGGCTTGCTGCAATAACCCCACCAACCCTTCTTGATAATGTGCATGTATGTAGGATCTGATGTAAGTCTTGCTGGGTACCTTTGTACTCATGTTGCTATAATTTACATTTTCTAGAAGACGTTGCAACCCCTTCTGACGGGTTCTTCGTAGACGTTGACATCGGCAAGTAGGCTGAAGCCTAGGTGGTGATCCTGAGCTTATGAAGGACCATTTAGTATAGCCACGCTTTTCCAAGCCTCTTTTATTTTACTAGATGTCTGTACTCAGACATGTCTCTTCCGCTGTTGGCTTGTATGATTGTATGACTTGAATGCTGGGTCGTGTGACCCGTACTTGTGTGTATGATATGTATGGCTCTCTGAGCCTTTAAATAAAGTACTTGTGTCGTAGAGTCATGTTGTGATGCCTTGTTGTATTTGCACATATCGAGCATATTGTGTGTATGATTGAAATGCTTGGTATGTGTGGGATATGACTATCTAGTTGTTTATCCTTAGTAGCCTCTGTTACCGGGAAATGTCTCCTAGTGTTTCCACTGAGCCTTGGTAGCTTGCTACTGCTCCGGAACACTTAGGCTGGCCGGCATGTGTCCTTCTTCGTTCCTGTGTCTGTCCCTTCGGGGAAATGTCACGCGATGGATACCGGAGTCCTGTTAGCCCGCTACAGCCCGGTTTACCGAAGTCCTGGTAGCCCAGTGCTACAGCCCGGATTCACTCGTTGATGACCGACATGTTCGATGCTGGGTCATGGATGCCTGTCCCTGTAAGTTTGTGCCACTTTGGGTTCACGACTAGCCATGTCAGCCCGGGTTCTTTGTCATATGGATGCTAGCGGCACTATCATATACGTGAGCCAAAAGGCGCAAACGGTCCCGGGCCAGGTAAGGTGGCACCCGTGGGAATACCGTGCGTGAGGCCGCAAAGTGATATGATGTGTTACATGCTAGATCGGTGTGACTTATGATCGGGGTCCTGACAGGTAGCCCCTCGGCTAGCGAGGTGGGACTAAACTTGCGCACCACCTGGAGCCAGCGCACCCTCTTTAGTACCGGGTCGTGGCTCCAACCGGTACTAAAGACCCCCTTTAGTATTGATTGGAGCCACAACCCGGTACTAAAGGGGGTGCGCTTCCCGCCGCTTGGCCTGGCAAAAACAGACCTTTAGTACCGGTTGGTGGCTCCAACTGGTACTAAAGGTCCATCCTATATATACACCAGTTGAAAAAAA
>NW_021189694.1:0-1617 GCF_002162155.2 Triticum dicoccoides | reverse complement strand
ATCACATCAGTCACTCGGGAAGGAATCACTCGTTCGACGACTAACTTATTGCGGTTACACCAAAGGGACCAGGCAAGGTACAGCCATGCAATGAACCCCACAGGTCACTTCATGTCCAAACTCCTCTATCCCATGTTCTCAACCCACCATGATGAGCAGGGCTAACACAGCAACCATAGCCAATAATAGAGTCTGTTTTGGCACTATCTCATTATACCATCGGGAGTCAATCTAATAGTCCATCCATATAATACTTATCTATATTTAAAAGTTTTTGTGTCCAACATGACCTTCCGGTTATATGGTGAAAATACAATACTTTTGTTTTATCCTTCTCTCATTTTGTTAGCGACGAATTGGATGTGGATATATGTAGTATCTTCGGCATTGTGGCAACAGATGTATCATTAATACAAGAAACTGTATGGAAAGAGTGAGATGGATCCAACCACAAACAACTGGCGGATGCAACCATTCATTAAGGCAAACCATGTGCCAGACACTGATGTAATTTTCTTTGAAGCATCTTCAGGTCAATCTCATACAGGTTGCTCAGGGATGCAACCATAAGAAAAAAAAATCTTTAGCCATGATTTCATGTTGATTATTCAGTCACAAAATGTAGTAGTTTTGGGTTTTCAGGGCCCTCCATTAATCATTGGGCCCCACAGGCTGTTTCATGTCCAACTCCCCACAGTGACACTACTAGAAATCTACATTTTACCTAGGGTGAAGGCCTTTACCTAGAGCTTATTGATCTCCTCAAGGGATAGTAAAGCAAAGGAACAGTACACCTTAGGGAAAGATAATTTTCAATAAAAAAAGCACCGGGAAATGGCGCGCGGTGCAAAAGGGCTGGCATGATGCAAAATTTCGGTGTAGTTAGGTTTCCTCCTCGAAGCGCCGCCAGAAAAGCCCAATATTTCCCCCTTCGTCCAGGCGACATCGAGCCGTCCTCCACCGTTGCGCAGCCGTGCTCGCCCCACGCAGTCCGGTCGTGCTCGCCCCCGTCCAGATCCACCACGCATGGTCTCTGCTGACAGTTGCTCTCCTACAACTTGAGACATAGTAAGCCAAACTGCTGATAGGCCAAACCGTCTTAGCTACGCTGCTTTTGTTTTTCTTATCCTCGGCGTGCGTGCTAGAACATTGGCAGATCATCTTTTGGCACATTGACAATCGGTTGTACTAATACTGAATTACTGATACATCCAGAATGCATGAACAAATGGTGAACTTGAACCATTCATTCAGGCAAACACTGACCAGGCTGTTCCAGCTCCATTGCTTGGCAGCTAAAATATCACAGGAGATTTCGGAATGCGAGTAATTTTCTTTCTTTTCAAAAAGGAGGATACCCTATGGGCTATGGCCTCTGCATCGAGCGATGCAGATAACCATCTTTATTAAAATATTCAACAGAGTCTTACGAAATAAATACATGAAACAGACCAAAGCCACTTTTCTTGAGCGCCGGCGGAGACCGGGTGTCGGCGGTCGAAAAAAGTGTCGATTGCCTATTGCCTAGAAAAGTGGAAATAGAGTTCGTTTTCAGTTCCAGAGCATCTGAAGGACAGGAGCGCAGTTTTTGGAGTCTTGTGAAGAAAAGCAGACGAG
>NW_021189693.1:0-1037 GCF_002162155.2 Triticum dicoccoides | reverse complement strand
AACTTGTATTTCCAAAGAAGTGAGTGGGAGCACTATAGAATTTCTGATGAGTATATGTTGTTGACATATTAATGATCGGAAATGACGTAGAATTTCTGGAAAGCATATAGGGTTATTTGGAAAGTGTTTTCAATGGAAAACCTGGATTAAGCTACTTGAACATTGAGCATCAAGATCTATAAGGATAGATCAAAACGCTTAATAGTACTTTCAAATGAGCACATGCCTTGACGTGATCTTGAAGGTGTTCAAGATGGATCAGTCAAAGAAGGAGTTCTTGCCTGAGTTGTAAGGTATGAAGTTAAGACTTAAAGCTCGACCATGGCAGAATAGAGAGAAAGGAACGAAGATCGTCCCCTATGCTTAAGACATAGGCTCTACAGTGTGCTATGCTGTGTACCGCACCTGAAGTGTGCTTTACCATGAGTCAGTCAAGGGGTACAAGAGTGATCCAAGAATGGATCACAGGACAGCGGTCAAAGTTATCCTTAGTAACTAGTGGACTAAGGAATTTTCTCAATTATGGAGGTGGTAAAAGAGTTCGTCGTAAAGGGTTACGTCGATGCAAGATTAACACCTATCCGGATAGCTCTAAGTAGAGATACCGGATACGTATAATGGAGCAACAATTTAGAATAGCTCCAAGTAGAACAGTTATTTGGAATAGCTCCAAATAGAACGTGGTAGCTGCATCTAGGAGATGACATAGAGATTTGTAAAGCACACACGGATCTGAAAGGTTCAGACCCGTTGACTATAACCTCTCTCACAAGCATAACATGATCAAACCCAGAACTCATCGAGTGTTAATCACATGGTAAATGTGAACTAGATTATTGACTCTAGTAAACTCTTTGGGTGTTAGTCACATGGGGATGTGACCTTGAGTGTTAATCACATATCGATGTGAACTAGATTATTGACTCTAGTGCAAGTGGGAGACTGTTGGAAATATGCCCTAGAGGCAATAATAAATTGATTATTATTATATTTCCTTGTTCATGATAATCGTTTATTATCCATGCTAGAATTGTATT
>NW_021189692.1:0-1122 GCF_002162155.2 Triticum dicoccoides | reverse complement strand
ATGCTAAGTATAAGTCATTTTAGAGCTATCCTAGGTTAAATATGTCATTTTAGAGCTAAGTAAGGTTATTATGTCATGTTGGAGCTAGCTAAGCATCTGAAGTCATTTAGGAGCTAAACTGTGTCATTTCTTAAGCATATTATGTCATTTTAGAGCTAGTTAAGCATATTAAGTAATTTTGGAGGAAAAGATGCTAAGTATAGGTCATTTTAGAGCTATCCTAGGTTAAATGTGTCATTTTAGAGCTAAGTAAGATTATTATGTCATTTTGGAGCTATCCTAGGTTAAATAGGTCATTTTGAAGCTAGCTAAGCATATTAAGTCATTTTGGAGGAAAAAATGCTAAGTATAGGTCATTTTAGACCTATCCTAGGTTAAATAGGTCATTTTGGAGCTAATTAAGCTTATTATGTAATTTTTGAGCTAGCTAAGCATATTGAGTCATTTTGGAGGAAACAATGCTAAGTATAGGTCATTTTAGAGCTACCCTAGGTTAAATAGGTCATTTTAGAGCTAAGTAAGGTTATTATGTCATTTTGGAGCTAGCTAAGCATGTGAAGTCATTTAGGAGCTAAACTATGTCATTTCTTAAGCATATTATGTCATTTTAGAGCTAGTTAAGCAGATTAAGTCATTTTGGAGGAAAACATGCTAAGTATAGGTCATTTTAGAGCTATCCTAGGTTAAATGTGTCATTTTAGAGCTAAGTAAGGTTATTATGTCATTTTCGAGCTAGCTAAGCATGTGAAGCCATTTAGGAGCTAAACTATGTCATTTCTTAAGCATATTACGTCATTTTAGAGCTAGTTAAGCACATTAAGTATTTTTGGAGGAAAAGATGCTAAGTATAGGTCATTTTAGAGCTATCCTAGGTTAAATAGGTCATTTTGAAGCTAGCTAAGCATATTAAGTAATTTTGGAGGAAAAAATGCTAAGTATAGGTCATTTTATAGCTATCCTAGGTTAAATAGGTCATTTTCGAGCTAATTAAGCTTATTATGTAATTTTTGAGCTAGCTAAGCATATTGAGTCATTTTGGAGCAAAAAAATGCTAAGTATAGGTCATTTTAGAGCTATCCTAGGTTAAGTAGGTCATTTTGGAGCTAATTAAGCTTATTATGT
>NW_021189691.1:0-1096 GCF_002162155.2 Triticum dicoccoides | reverse complement strand
ATGGAGCAGAGTTTGGTGGGTTTTGGGCCAAATTTGGGGGGTGTTGGGCTGCAACACACACGAGGCCTTTTCGGTCCCTCGGTTAACCGTTGGAGTATCAAACGAAGTCCAAATGACCCGAAACTTGACAGGCGGTCTACCGGTAGTAAACCAAGGCCGCTTGGCAAGTCTCGGTCCAATCCGGAAATGTTTAAACCCCACACACGAAAGAAGACTAGAAATGACCACCGGAGGAGAACGAAGCGCCGGAATGCAAAACGGACAACGGGGAAAATGCTCGAATGCATGAGATGAACATGTATGCAAATGCAATGCACGTGATGACATGATAAGAGATGCACGAAAAAGAAAAACAACACACAGAGACAAAGACCCAAACCCGAGAAATAAATATAACTTAGCGCCGGAGACGGCAAGAGTTGGATACAAATATGGAAAGTATATCTGGGGCGTTACAACACTCCACCACTACGAAAAGATCTCGTCCCGAGATCTAGGACTGAAAGAACTCCGGGTACTCAGAACGGAGGTGATCCTCGCGTTCCCAGGTGGCTTCACGATCGGAATGGTGAGACCACTTAACTTTGAGAAATTTGATTGACTTGTTGCGAGTCTTGCGTTCAGTCTCTTGAAGAATAGCAATTGGGTGCTCACGATAGGAGAGATCTTCTTGGAGCTCAATGTCCTCGAAGTTGACGGTGCGGTCAGGAGTCTTGAAGCACTTTCGAAGCTGAGAGACATGGAACACATCATGAACATTTGCAAAGTTTGAAGGAAGCTCGAGTTGATAGGCGAGGTCGCCTCTCTTGCTGACAATCTTGAAAGGTCCCACGTATCTAGGGGCAAGCTTCCCTTTGATACCGAAGCGACGAGTACCTTTCATAGGAGAGACGCGGAGGTAAACATGATCTCCAATCTCGAAAGCCAAATCACGGTGCTTACTATCATAGTAGCTCTTCTGGCGGGATTGAGCTGCTTTGAGGTTATCACGAATGACTTTGCACATATCTTCTGCTTCTGTGATTAAGTCATTACCCAGCAGCTGACGTTCACCGGTTTCAGACCAGTTGAGAGGGGTACGGCACTTCCTGCCATA
>NW_021189690.1:0-949 GCF_002162155.2 Triticum dicoccoides | reverse complement strand
CTTGCAACTCCTGGACGGAGAACTAGGGTGAATAAGAAGCCGAGAGGGTCCATTGGTTTCGGGCCCAATGCATGGTAGTAGCTGATTCTTAAATCACACATACAGATCTCAGTGCTTAAGGTCGGCTTCAATGAAACAACCCACCATGTACTCCTACATGGCCTCTCATCGATACCTTTACCAAATCGTGTTCACCACACCACTCTCATTACCGACATAATCATTTCACTCTAGCCCATCACCCAGATGAACCAGACCTGACACGACTCTAAGCATAGCAGGCATAGCAAGGTAGGAACAACACATACATATGGCTCAATCAACTCCTACACATGCTAGTGGGTTTCATCTAGTTACTGTGGCAATGACAGGTCATGCAGAGGAAATGGGTTCAACTACCGTAGCACACAGCAGTTTGAAACGCGTTGTCTTAATGCAGTAAAAGAGAGCAGGAGCGAGAACAGGGTATTGTATCGATATGATCAAATGGTTGGTTGCTTGCCTGATGGTTCGATGCACTGATACGGTTCTTCGTTAGGGTAATCACGGTACTCCTCGGAGGCAGAACCTGTCGCAAAGGACACCGATACACAACCATCACCAAACAATGTGCAACAATATGATGCATGCATGAAACATGGCAATATGAGTGTGTTGGGCTAATGCAACTATAACCAGAAGGGTTTGAACAAATTTGAATCAAAGATTCAAATTTCAAACTCAAACATGGCCTTTTAAAGTGCTTTTCCTTGTTCTGCTTAAAACATCAATTTAACTTGTTTGATCATGCATGAAAATAGTACAGATGGATAGATTGGATTTTTCTGATCATTTTTCATATATAATTTGTCTGATTTGGAGTTACAGATTAAAAGTTATGAATTTTTGAAGTTTAAATAATATTCTGGAATTTCCTGATTTAATTTAAATCCAGAAATATAAATATTGC
>NW_021189689.1:0-1184 GCF_002162155.2 Triticum dicoccoides | reverse complement strand
ACAGGTCGGTAATCTACAACCATCCGGTCCGTACCATCCTTCTTCTTGACGAATAGGACGGGGCAAGCCCACGGAGATGAACTAGGGCGGATGAAACCCTTTTTCAAGGACTCATCGAGTTGTTTCTTAAGCTCGGCTAGTTCTAGTGGTGCCATCTTATAAGGTCTTCTAGCAATCGGAACGGTTCCTGGAATGAGGTCTATTACAAACTCAACATCCCTGTCAGGTGGAACACCTGGCAATTCCTCTGGAAAGACATCCGGGAAGTCACGGACTACCGGAACGTCCTCAAGGTCTGGCAAAGGGCTGGCGTTAAGAGAATATAATTGTCGCTTGGCTATTCGGGTCAAGACATGGACTATCTTCCCTGAAGGATGGGTGAGTTGAACAGTCCTAGAGAAGCAATCAATTTGGGCATGATGAGCTGACATCCAGTCCATACCCAGAATGATATTAATATCTGAAGATTTAAGGGCTATCAAAGACGCAAGGAAAACAAGTCTGTCGACTTGGATCTCATTTCCATAACTTACCCTAGAGGTCTGCCATCTAGATCCAGGGGTAGAGATTTCCATAGTGGATGGCATGTCACAGAATGCAACGTTATGCAAACAAGCATAACTTTCTGATATAAAAGAATGAGAGGCTCCTGTATCGAAAAGAACAGATGCCGGGTGGCAATTAACAAGAAGCGTACCGAGAACGTCGTTGGGGTCCTCTTGAGCTTCTTCGGCAGAGACACAGTTGACATGGCCACGTGAAGCGGTGACCGGTTTAGCATGAAACACTTTCCCTGTCGGCTTGCCACGGCCAACAGCTTTAGCAGATTGATTTGGGTTGGTCTGGGGGCATTCACGCATATAGTGGCCAGATTCCCCACACTTGAAACAAGTCACGGAACTGGTACGTGGAGGAGCATTGTTAGTTGGACCCCCATAGGACTTGGCTGGAGCAGACTGTTGTACAGGGCGAGGTGCCTGGAAAGATGGCCTCGGTGTAAACCTGGGTGGCAGGGCGGTGTTGGGCACCCACACGCGGCGCTTCTGAGGACCAGCACCGGATGAGGAACCCGTGTCACGTCCATGCTTGCGTGTTGCGTCATAGTCAGTCTGACCAGTTTCAGCACTGATGGCTTTGTTGACAAGTTTCGAAAAAGATGTGCACTCATGCAGACGGAGGTCGCG
>NW_021189688.1:0-774 GCF_002162155.2 Triticum dicoccoides | reverse complement strand
GTTTATAATTTTGCTGACCTAAAAGCAAAAAGAATTAAAAAAAGCAAAAAACAAAAGAAAATAAATAATGCAAAAAACAAAACAAAAAAAATGGAAAAACTATTTTATAGTAAAATTAATCACAAACTTGTGATTTACACAAATTTCAAAGAATTCAAATTTTAACTATTCAAATTTGAAAACTAATGGCACTAACAGAAAGTTTATAATTTTTCTAACCTAAAAGCAAAAAGAATTAAAAAAATAAAGCAAGAAATAAAAGAAAATAAATAATGCAAAAAACAAAACAAAAAACTGAAAAAAATAAAAATAGCAACATTAAGTATTTTGTTGTAAGTAGAAACAAAATAAAATAAATAAAGCAACAAATAAAACAAAAAAAACAAAAAAGTGCCACCTACTGGGCCCCCACGGCGTGAATACGACTAGAAACCCTACCATGGGCCAGGATTCAGACCCGCAGGAGGCCCAGTAGGCCCACAGACAGATAAAGTGACTTTAGACCCGTAAGCTTGCATTTGAGAGAAGCTCGAAGTGGTCAGCGCAGCAGCGCTTATAAACCACTGTCGAAGCCTCTCGGCTAGCGAGGTGGGACTAAACATCCCACCGCACCACGCCAGTTCCAGCACAAGGCCATTGGTCCCGGTTCGTGGCTCGAACCGGGACGAAAGGCTGCCTTTGGTACCGGTTGGTGGCACCAACCGGGACCAATACCCCCCTTTAGTCTCGGTTGGTGCCACCAACCGGGACCAAAGGCCTCTGCTTCTCGCCCTT
>NW_021189687.1:0-1651 GCF_002162155.2 Triticum dicoccoides | reverse complement strand
CGGAAGTGATCCTGGCATATACCGGAAATCAGAGTCCCGAAATAGACCAGATCTGACTCGCATGATGGTCATCATAGAGTAGGCGGCATCCTGCACAGCCATCTCAATAGTAACCCCGAGTCCATAGGAGCAGTGAAGGGGCTCGGTGGATCCAGGATAAGATGGAAATATCCTGACAGTGCAGAGATACTGGCTTTGATTGAAGTCCCGAAATTGCTCTTCGACCGTGTACTCAGGATACCAGCGGTATCCAGCCTCAGTCATTACCCTGACCAACTTGGCAGTATGGCCGGGTACATCTAGGCATCGAGTCAGGCGAACCACTTGATTGAGGTCGCGAGTGGCCATCTGAAAGCACAATCATAATGCAAGGCATTAGAATTTCTAGCAAAATTTCGGCAGCATAACAGCAGTAAATGCTCAAGAAGGATTTTGAGACATTTGACAAAGGATTTCATACACACTCAACATCATCATATCAAGTTCTGAATCCATCCTAGCAACATAATGTGGTAATAGGATTGAACTAGGCTTGTATCCATCAAACCTATAAGGTACTACTGATTAGTAACACGTGATCCTGATAGAGAGAACAGATCCTAATTCCTTAACCCCCGGTGGAAGAATGGACTGACTCAGATCAGAATGTCATAAGATAAAGGAGTAAAAAGAGCCTTACGTTCCAACCCACAAACAATTCCCCCACATATAACTAAAGAATTTGTAGACTCAACATCGACCAGTTTGGCTTGGAGAACCTACAGGCAGTCCGGCTCTGATGCCAACGCTGTCAGGACCCCGACTCGATGTCACATCGATCTAGCCGGTAACACCTCATATCACTTTGCGGCCTCACGCACGGTATCCCCACGGGTGTCGCCTTACCTTTGCCCGGGACCGTTTGCGCCTTTTGGCTCACGTATATGATAGTGTCGCTAGCATCCATATGATAAGGAGCCCGGGCTGACATGACTAGTCGTAAACCCAAAGTGGCACACACTTACAGGGACAGGCATCCATGACCCAGCTTCGAACGTGTCGGTCATCAGCAAGTGGGTCCGGGCTGTAGCACTGGGCTAGCAGGACTCCGGTAAACCGGGCTGTAGCGGGCTAACAGGACTCCGGTACTCAAAACGTGACATTTCCCCGAAGGGACAGACACCGGAACGAAGAAGGACACATGCCGGCCAGCCTAAGTGTTCCAGAGCAGTAGCAAGCTACCATGGCTCAGCGGTAACACTTGGAGACATTTCCCGGTAAGAGAGGCTACTAAAGATAAACAACTAGATAGTCAGATCCCACACATACCAAGCATTTCAATCATACACACAATATGCTCGATATGTGCAAATACAACGAAGCATCACAACATGACTCTACGACACAAGTACTTTATTTAAGGCTCAGGGAGCCATACATAACATACACAAAGGTACGGGTCTCACGACCCAACATTCAAGTCATACAGTCATACAAACCAGCAGCGGAAGTAACTTGTCTGAGTACAGACAACTAGTAAAATAAAAGAGGCTTGGAAAGCCTAGCTATACTACGTGGTCCTTCACAAGCTCAGGGTCACCACCTGGGCCTTTAGCCTACTCGTTGATGTCAATGTCTACATAGAACCCATCAGAAGGGGTTGCAGCGTCTT
>NW_021189686.1:0-1311 GCF_002162155.2 Triticum dicoccoides | reverse complement strand
ACACAAGTCTGAAACCTTTGAAAAGTTCAAGGAATTTCAGAGTGAGGTTGAAAATCAACGTGACAGGAAAATCAAGTTTCTACGATCAGATCGTGGAGGAGAATACTTGAGTCACGAGTTTGGGGCACACTTAAGAAAATGTGGAATAGTTTCACAACTCACGCCGCCTGGAACACCTCAGCGTAATGGTGTGTCCGAACGTCGTAATCGCACTCTGTTAGATATGGTGCGATCTATGATGTCTCTTACCGATTTACCGCTTTCCTTTTGGGGCTATGCTTTAGAGACTGCCGCATTCACTTTAAATAGGGCTCCGTCGAAATCCGTTAAGACGACACCGTATGAATTATGGTTTGGGAAGAAACCTAAGCTGTCGTTTCTAAAAGTTTGGGGATGCGATGCTTATGTCAAGAAACTTCAACCTGAAAAGCTCGAACCCAAATCAGAAAAAATGCGTCTTCATAGGGTACCCAAAAGAAACTATTGGGTACACCTTCTACCTTAGATTCGAAGGCAAGATCTTTGTTGCCAAGAATGGGTCCTTTCTGGAGAAAGAGTTTCTCTCGAAAGAAGTAAGTGGGAGGAAAGTAGAGCTTGATGAAGTATTGCCTCTTGAACCGGAAAATGGCGCAACTCAAGAAAATGTTCCTGAGGAGCCAGCACCGACTAGAGAGGAAGTTAATGATAATGATCAAGATACTTCTGATCAAGCTCCTACTGAAATTCGAAGGTCCACAAGGACACGTTCCGCACCAGAGTGGTACGGCAACCCTGTCTTGGAAATCATGTTGTTAGACAACGGTGAACCTTCGAACTATGAAGAAGCAATGGCGGGCCCGGATTCCGACAAATGGCTAGAAGCCATGAAATCCGAGATAGGATCCATGTATGAAAACGAAGTATGGACTTTGACTGACTTGCCCGTTGAACGGCGAGCCATAGAAAATAAATGGATCTTTAAGAAGAAGACAGACGCGGATGGTAATGTGACCATCTATAAAGCTCGGCTTGTCGCTAAGGGTTATCGACAAGTTCAAGGGGTTGACTACGATGAGACTTTCTCACCGGTAGCGAAGCTGAAGTCCGTCCGAATCATGTTAGCAATTGCCGCATTCTATGATTACGAAATATGGCAAATGGACGTCAAAACGGCATTCCTTAATGGTTTCCTTAAGGAAGAATTGTATATGATGCAGCCGGAAGGTTTTGTCGATCCTAAGAATGCTGACAAAGTGTGCAAGCTCCAACGCTCGATTTATGGGCTGGTGCAAGCATCTCGGAGTTGGAACATTCGCTTTGATGAGATGATCA
>NW_021189685.1:0-975 GCF_002162155.2 Triticum dicoccoides | reverse complement strand
CACCCTTTCTCCATGAATCAGTGTCGGATTCCTTGAGCTAGTTGGTTAAGCTAAACAATAACTTGGAGAGTTGGAAGATAAAAGCTTGTCTGACTTAGTTCATGTTAAGGGATATCTTTTGTGCGTGTGTGTGTGTTGAAGAAAGATGATATCTCCATTGATTGGTCTTCGTGATCAGTTGTTGGATCTATTGCCTTGTCAATACTTTGACTTGAGTATGGGCTATCGTCAAGTCAAATCAGAACCAACGATTTTCATAATGTTGTCTTACTCGTGGTTGATCCCTCGAGCATACACCATTACATCTTTTGGTCTGACCATTGCTATCACCGTGTTCACATGATGGTGGAAGTCCAGTAATATGGAAAATTCTGATGAGTTGTTGTTGAGCCCATCAGCAGCATTTTTTTCTCCCCCATGATTCATGTTGAACATCAACCTAGTGTTGAAAACCTTGTAAGCAATTCCTTCGTGTTCCGTTCATGAAGCTTATGCTTGGATGAAAGAAGTGACTTTCTCCAAGTTCACGTGCATTATGTGTAAGTTGCCACCATGAATTTGAGAAAGGTTTGTTTTGTTTCCCTTGGAATCATCCCAAATCGGTCATGCATACGTACGAAGTATCCCAAACCTTTTTTTTTATTTTTTTTGCATCTAGATCTTGAAAGCCCCGTAACTTTTTTTGTTTTAGATTTTTGGGGATTTTGAAAATGTTTAACGGGGTTCCCCCAGTTAAATTCGGATGTAACTTTTCGAGTAGATGATTTTTCATATATAAAACTTTTTAATCCGAGTTCGTATGCAAAAGTTATGCCCATTTTACAAATTTCCAGAGATATTTTGCAAATAAAGTCGAAATTTATATTTGTAAATTTTCCCAACAACTAGACCACATATGACATGGCAAACTTATTTTCTTTTATTTTTTTGACATTTTTATCATTTTTTTATTTTTTTAAAAACTGAAAAGGCGGT
>NW_021189684.1:0-6077 GCF_002162155.2 Triticum dicoccoides | reverse complement strand
GAGAGAGAGAGAGAGTGGTTGGGGTGGGAGTGACGGCAAGGGGTAAAGGAAGGAGGAATTAATAAATCTCTATCGCTGGCGCTGTGGGAGGGGAGTCATTGAAGGCGCGTCAGATGGAGGGCCATGTGAGGCCGACCATGAATTTAATCTCTCACGCTGGAGCGCAGTGAAGGCCGTCAGATGAGATGGGGGAGCGTACGCTACGCACCTTCTGCCGGCCGGTGTGGAGGAACAGGCGAGCTAGCGGTGGGCTCCGGCCACCGCAATGCAGAGCAGACCAAGGACACAGCGGAGGGGGGCCTCCTCTCCTCTGAAGGCGTCTGTGCCTTGTCCATCTCCGGAGCAGTGAGCTTGATGGCTTCACTTCCGTCCCCGACCCCTGAGATTCTTCGTTCTTCGCCACAGATTTTTTTTATATGTTATAGCAACTCCAACGGGCGACCCAAATGGACGACGATTTCATCCGCTTTTTGTCTGTTTGGATTGGCCAGACGGACACGGACGTCCACTTCCGCGTTTGGATATGCGTATGTGCCCAACGCTCGCCCGACCTATTTTGACGGAGCTGGAAAAAAAACGGTGCAAGCATATTTCAAATGAAAACAACTTAATTAAACATTAAGCTGGCCAGGAAGGCCGGCGAGAGTCCACGTGTCCACATTAGCATTAAAAGAAATTTAAAACAAACTAAACTATGAGGCGGCGCGCTGGCCAGCGCGCCCTAGGTGTCGTCGTCGTCGTTGTCCTCGGGGTCGATGAGTGATTAACCTACTGCAAAAAGAGTCAACTGAAAATCACGTTTCTATGATTTATGAAAACTAATCTCGTGCGCGCAAAGTTTCTGTTTTTTACAGCAGAATCAAATAACTATCATCGTAGGTTATTCTAAAGGTTCTACTTGGCACAAACACTAATTCAAACATAAAACCACATCTAAACAAAGGCTAGATCAAATATTTATTACTAAACAGGAACAAAAAGCAAAAAACAAAAATAAAATTGGGTTGCCTCCCAACAAGCGCTATCCTTTAACGCCCCTAGCTAGGCATAAAGGCAAGGATAGATCTAGGTGTTGTTATCTTTGGGATGCAATTAATAAGTAGCTCTCATAATAGATTCATAAGGTAATTTATTTTTCTTTCTGGGAAAGTGTTCCATGCCTTCCCTTAACGGAAATTGAAATCTAATATTTCCTTCCTTCATATCAATAATTACACCAATCGTTCTAAGGAAAGATCTACCAAGAATAATAGGACATGAAGGATTGCAATCTATATCAAGGACAATGAAATCTACAGGCACATAATTCCTATTTGCAACAATAAGAACATCATTAATTCTTCTCATAGGTTTCTTAATGGTGAAATCCGCAAGGTGCAAGTTTAAAGAACAATCATCAAATTCACGAAAACCTAACATATCACACAAAGTTTTTGGAATCGTGGAAACACTAGCACCCAAATCACACAAAGCATAGCATTCATGATCTTTAATTTTAATTCTAATAGTAGGTTCCCACTCATCATAAAGTTTTCCAGGGATAGAAATTTCCAATTCAAGCTTTTATTCATAAGATTGCATTAAAGCATCAACGATATGTTTAGTAAAAGCCTTATCTTGACTATAAGCATGCGGAGAATTTAGCACGGATTGCAACAAGGAAATACAATCTATTAAAGAACAATTATCATAATTAAATTCCTTAAAATCCAAAATAGTGGGTTCATTGCTATCTAAAGTTTTGACCTCTTTCATCCCACTTTTACCAAATTTTGCATCAAGATATAAAAACTCTGAATCATTGGGATGCCTTTTAACTAAAGTTGACTCATCTCCAGTCCCATCATTATCAAGATTCATATTGGAAAACAAAGATTTGATAGGGGACACATCAATCACTTTTAGATCTTCATCCTTATTATCATGAAAACTAGAAGAACACGCTTTCACAAAGCAATCCTTTTTAGTACGCATCCTAGCGGTTCTTTCTTTGCACTCATCAATGGAAATTCTCATGGCTTTGAGAGACTCATTGATATCATGCTTAGGTGGAATAGATCTAAATTTCAAAGAATCAACGTCAAAAGAAATTCTATCCACATTCCTAGCCAACTCATCAATCTTAGGCAATTTTTCTTCAAGCAAAGCATTGAAATTCTTTTGAGAAATCATAAATTCTTTAACACTAGTCTCAAAATCAGAGGGCATCTTATTAAAATTTCCATAAGAGTTGTTGTAGGAATTACCATAAATATTAGAGGGATTACTAGGATACGGCCTAGGATTAAAGTTTCCCCTATAAGCGTTGTTAAAAAAATTGTTCCTACCAACAAAATTCACATCCATAGATTCATTATTATTCTCAATCAAAGTAGACAAAGGCATATCATTGGGATCAGAAGAAACACTCTTATTAGCGAAAAAAATCATAAGTTCATCCATCTTTCCACTCAAAACATTAATTTCTTCAATTGCATGCACCTTTTTACTAGTAGATTTTTCAGTGTGCCATTGAGAATAATTAACCATAATATTATCTAGGAGTTTAGTAGCTTCTCCTAAAGTGATTTCCATAAAAGTGCCTCCCGTGGCCGAATCTAAAAGATTTCTAGAAGTAAAATTCAATCCGGCATAAAAATTTTGTATAATCATCCATAGATTCAAACCATGTGTAGGGCAATTATGTATCATTAATTTCATCCTCTCTCAAGCTTGTGCAACATGTTCATGATTAAGTTGCTTAAAATTCACAATATCGTTTCTAAGAGAGATGATCCTAGCGGGAGGAAAATAGTTAAAGATAAAAGCATCTTTGCACTTATTGCAAGAATCAATATTATTTTTAGGCAAAGACGAAAACCAAGTTTTAGCACGATCCCTAAGCGAAAACGGGAATAGATTCAGTTTAACAATATCATTGTCCACATCTTTCTTCTTTTGCATATCACACAGATCAACAAAGCTATTTAGATGGGTAGCGGCATCTTCACTAGGAAGGTTGGCGAATTGATCTTTCAAGACAATATTCCGCAAAGCAGAATTAATTTCACAAGATTCAGCATCGGTAAGAGCAGCAATTGGAGTGCTAACAAAATCATTGTTGTTGGTATTGGCAAAGTCACACCATTTAGTATTATCTTGAGCCATCGTGACAAGCAAGCAATCCAACACACAAGCAAACAAGAAGCAAGCGAAAAAAGGCGAATGGAAAGAGAGGAAGGATAAAATGGCAAGGGTGAAGTGGGGGAGAGGAAAACAAGAGGCAAATGGAAAATAATGTAATGCGAGGGATGAGAGTTTATGATGGGTACTTGGTATGTCTTGACTTGTGCGTAGACTCCTCGGCAACAGCGCCAGAAATCCTTCTTGCTACCTCTTGAGCATGCGTTGGTTTTCCCTTTAAGAGGAAAGGGTGATCCAACGAAGTAGCGTAAGTATTTCCCTCAGTTTTTGAGAACCAAGATATCAATCCAGTAGGAGGCCACATGCAAGTCCCTCGCACCTACACAAACGAATAAGAACCTTGCAACCTACACGATAAAGGGGTTGTCAGTCCCTTCACGGCCACTTGCAAAAGTGAGATCTGATAGAGATGATAAGATAATATTTTTTGTATTTTGATGATAAAGATTAAAAGTAAAGATTGCAAAATAAACGGCGACAAAAATAGCTAGTTGAAGGAAGATTAATATGATGGAAAATAGACCCGGGGGCCATAGGTTTCACTAGTGGCTTCTCTCAAGATAGCATAAGTATTACGGTGGGTGAACAAATTACTGTCGAGCAATTGATAGAAAAGTGCATAATTATGAGAATATCTAGGCATGATCATGTATATAGGCATCACGTCCGCAACAAGTAGACCGACTCCTGCCTGCATCTACTACTATTACTCCACACATCGACCACTATCCAGCATGCATCTAGAGTATTAAGTTCATGAGAATAGAGTAACACATTAGGCAAGATGACATGATGTAGAGGGATAAACTCAAGCAATATGATATAAACCCCATCTTTTTATCCTCGATGGCAACAATACAATACGTGTCGTTTCCCCTACTGCCATTGGGATCGAGCACCGCATGGTTGAGCCCAAAGCTAAGCACTTCTCCCATTGCAAGAAAGATCAATCTAGTAGGCCAAACCAAACTGATAATTCGAATAGACTTGCAAAGATAACCAATCATACATAAAAGAATTCAGAGAAGATTCAAATATTGTTCATAGATAATCTTGATCATAAACCCACAATTCATCGGATCTCGACAAACACTGCAAAAAGAGTTACATCGAATAGATCTCCAAGAAGATCAAGGAGAACTTTGTATTGAGATCCAAAGAGAGAGAAGAAGCCATCTAGCTAATAACTATGGACCTGAAGGTCTGAGGTAAACTACTCACACATCATCAGAGAGGCTATGGTGTTGATGTAGAAGCCTTTCGTGATCGATTCCCCCTCCAGCGGAGCGCCAGAAAAGGCCCCAAGATGGGATCTCGCGGGTACAGAAGGTTGCGGCGGTGGAAATAGGGTTTCATGGTGCTCCTGGATGGTTTCGGGGTACGTAGGTATATATAGGAGGAAGAAGTAGGTCGGTGGAGACATGAGGGGCCCATGAGGGTGGGGGGCGCGCCCAGGGGGCAGGCGCGCCTCCCTGCCTCGTGGCCTCCTCGTTGATTTCTTGACGTCCAGTCCAAGTCCTCCGGATCACGTTTGTTCCAAAAATAACTCTCCCGAAGGTTTCATTCCTCTTGGACTCCGTTTGATATTCTTTTTCTGCGAAACACTAAAATAGGCAAAAAACAGCAATTTGCACTAGGCCTTGGGTTAATAGGTTAGTCCCAAAAATAATATAAAAGTGTATAATAAAGCCCATTAAACATCCAAAAAAATATATAATAGCATGGAGCAATCAAAAAAATATAGATACGTTGGAGACGTATCAGACGTCACGACGAGGGCTGGCAGCGCTCCGGCGACCCCATTCCCCATGGCAGGCGGCTTCAAGATCTGGGGCACCACGGTCGCCAGGGATGGCAGCGGCCGGATCTGGGCCCAGGCGTGAGCTTGGTCTCCGGGTCACGGTCAGCACGATGGCGAGTGCGACATGTCGGCTGCTGGACGGACCTGCGGGATTCCATCTTTGTCTGGTCCTTGACAACTAGGGCAACTCCGGGGGAAACCCTAGATCTCCATGGGATCGAACGATGGCAGTGCTTTTGCGCCGTAGTCCCTCTTCAGGGCATTGTTTTGGAGTTTGCTACGGTCGAAGGAACCAGCAAGGCCGGCGGCGTACGCCCGGTGGCGCAAGTGTTGATGAAAATCGCGCCGACTACGGTCATGGCGGACGATGGCGGCATCTTTGATGTCGTTTCCTTGTCGAGGCATCATTGTTACAGTTGGCGTCATTAGGCTCAGGGTGCTCCAGGGGAAACTCTAGGTCTGGGTCTCCCGGATCAGATGATGATGGCGTTCTTAGTAGCGCTTTCCCTCATGGGGACATCGTTTTGGAGCAGGTGATGGCTGGAGGAGCGGTGTTTCATCACACACATTGATTGTGTCAGATCTTGATGGCATGGCGCTCTGGAGATTAGGCGTCTAATGTGCGATGATGGACTCACGCAGGAGGTAGACGCTGTCTGGCGTCATGGTGGCATTGATAACCCACAAGTATAGGGGATCGCAACAGTTTTCGATGGTAGAGTATTCAACCCAAATTTATTGATTCGACACAAGGGGAGCCAAAGAATATTCTCAAGTATTAGCAGCTGAGTTGGCAATTCAACCACACCTGGAAACTTAATATCTGTAGCAAAGTATTTAGTAGCAAAGTAATACGATAGTAGTGGTAACGGTAGCAAAAGGTAACGGTAGCAAAAGTAATGTTTTTGGTATTTTGTAGTGATGATAGCAATAGCAACGGGAAAGTAAATAAGCGAAGAACAATATATGGAAAACTCGTAGGCAATGGATCGGTGATGGAGAATTATGCCGGATGCGGTTCATCATGTAACAGTCATAACTTAGGGTGACACAGAACTAGCTCCAATTCATCAATGTAATGTAGGCATGTATT
>NW_021189683.1:0-1230 GCF_002162155.2 Triticum dicoccoides | reverse complement strand
TCGCAAACATATTGAGTCAACAGACTCAAAATGATAATGACAAGGAATGTCAATATGACTACGAGACTTATGGGATTAACCATAATGCAAGCAAGCAAGAATTTCAAGAGCCAAAGGCTCCAGAGGATTTTCGGAAGATCGAATTGTATTTTGAAGACTTTTGTGACACATATGAACAACTGGGGTTGAGCGGATACTCGACAAGTGCGAGGATTTATTTGAAGGGGTATTCAAGTGGCAAGGAACTACTAGGCAGTAGGCACAAAGTATTCTCGGAACAATAGAGAAAACTTCGGGGTATCTTGTAATAACAAGATCAATGGGGGATGATCGTATGAATGGCAAGTGTAAGTAGTTATCCATACGGATTTATCGGTGGTCAGGAATAGCAAAAGTGATGGGCACAAAGTCTCGAGAGAACATCAGAGAGTACCTCCGAATTCTTCTGGTTAACAGACGATCATCTGAAGTGAGGGGCTCTCCAGGAAAAAATACTCGCGAAAACCTAAAGTTAGTTTTGTTTTTAGCAAAATCGTTTAACCCGAATAGAAGAGAGTTCAGAATCCCAGAGTAAAGATCGAGGAGTAAAAGATCCTAATACCACCCGATGGCGACGTGTGCCCGTAAGACACACAGCCATGTTAGTAAAAGTTTTGCAATGTCTAGACTCAACTTCGGCCAAGGAGTTGGAAAGGGGGATTCCTACAGGCAGTCGGCTCTGATACCAACTTGTGACGTCCCCGGTTTGACCGTACACTAATCATGCACGCAAATGTGTACGATCAAGATCAGGGACTCACGGGAAGATATCACAACACAACTCTACAAATAAAATAAGTCATACAAGCATCATAATACAAGCCAGGGGCCTCGAGGGCCCGAATACAAGTGCTCGATCATAGACGAGTCAGCGGAAGCAACAATATCTGAGTACAGACATAAGTTAAACAAGTTGCCTTAAGAAGGCTAGCACAAACTGGGATACAGATCGAAAGAGGCGCAGGCCTCCTGCCTGGGATCCTCCTAAACTACTCCAGGTCGTCGTCAGCGGGCAGCACGTAGTAGTAGGCACCTCCGGTGTAGTAGGGGTCGTCGTCGACGGTAGCGTCTGGCTCCTGAACTCCAGCATCTGGTTGCGACAACCAGAAAGAAAGGAAAGGGGGAAAAGGGGGGAGAAAGCAACCGTGAGTACTCATCCAAAGTACTCGCAAGCAAGGAACTACACTACAT
>NW_021189682.1:0-1428 GCF_002162155.2 Triticum dicoccoides | reverse complement strand
AGTCTTGGTTGCTCTTCTTGAAGAGGTCGATCCATTACATTGACATCTTCATTTCTCTGCTTCAGGTCATCATGGTGATGTCGTCCTTTGCTTCCTTTGCTTCAGGATCTCCAACGTACTTACGAATAGGTAAGGGGCAGCTTGACTACGACAGAATGCTTGTGAGGGATACAACCTGGGGGTTAACCCATGAATGAGCATAAGATTATCTCTCGAGTTGAACATATAAAATACCTCGAGAGTAAGGTACGAAGGTACAATAAGAGGTTCCAAGCGGATAAATAGTTGCTCGAAGTCTGAACCAGAGTGAGAAAGGGGTTCAGAGTAGCGAGAGTAAGTATGGCGGGTGATACCAGAATAGAGCATTAGGAAGGTGGCTCATGAATTTCATACGAGTCCACGCGCGAGGAATAACTTTGGAAACATGAGGTTGTACAGGAGAGTCAGGTTTCGATCTAGTGGACCTGTGGGTTATGGGCCCACCATGTGGTTGAAAGTAGGAAGGGGGCCAACATTTTGCATGGTCATGATAGTAAGGTGTGTCAAAGGGTAGCCTGTCAATTATGTCGGCGACAACATCGATACCAAGGGCGAGGGACGAAGAGAACCATTTTCCTGCTCGTTGAACGAGGCGGGCCAATAGGCAAGGTTCTCGTCCATTGGTGGCTACCGAAATGTCATCAACAATAGTAACAGGGTCTTGCTGACAGAATTGTACACCGAGGTATATACATAAGCAGGAGAATATTACTGCTTAGATCATATAGATCACAAGAAAGGTTAAACCAAATAATGGAAAGGAAAATGTGTTTAAACACATATATCAGGGGTATATCCTTCCCAAGGACAAGCAGAGCATGATATCCTTGGCAGGATATAATGTAGAAAACTCCTTAGGAAAGGGGAGAGAAATTTCATGACATTACCGAGGCAACGGTGTTTGGGGTAATTGAGCAAGTAACATTTAGCATTGGGCTTCAAATGTTCTTGTTGAAAATCGGAGCACCACCGACATGCTTCGAGATAGCATTGACATGGTCTATAGGTGAAGATCAGACTTTGGATACTCAAAGGATCCATCAGGAACAGCTTGTAGAATAAGTCTTACAATTTCCTCATGGAAGAATGGATAGCATTGCTAAAAGGAAAATTATAGCAATAGGTCCTCCGGTCAGGTGTGCTAGGCATGACATCATGTTACCGGGTCATCAAAGGATCAACATCATAACTCTTGGAAAGTTGTCCCAACCATCATATCTGACCGAGATTCAGATCCGATTGGTGTCAGGATACCTCAGGCTTAGGATACCTGAGAAGAAAAGGTGCAACGCAAATTGACGAGATGACATTGTAAGATTCTCGGGGAAATGAACTATGAAGGGATTTCCGTTAACAAGAGTCCATCATTAACCCAAGGAGAGGACAAGG
>NW_021189681.1:0-660 GCF_002162155.2 Triticum dicoccoides | reverse complement strand
TATAAAACAGTGGCCAAATCCAGGGTCGCACGAGACTGACTGGGACTCCTCTAAGTGTCGGACTCGCTATCGAATTCTTCATCCATGAGATCGCCTTCGTCAGCATCTGGCCAAATCAACAAGCCAGTGAGTACTTTGAAAGTACTCGCAAGACAGTTCGGACGTAAGATATAACAAATGCATGCATGGATGCAACATGATTAATTCCTTAATGCACAATAAATAAAATTGGCATAACGGGTAAGTAAAAAGGGAAAACGGCGGTAGTCCGCCTGAAATTCCACAGACATAAATAAGGACCGATCGGGTGTCTGAAGCGACGCCTCGAAAGGTGAACAAATAAGAATAAGGAAAATGATGCCACAGTCGGGCATCTTAGCGACACCACATAAAGGGCTTTTAAAAGAAATGCCACGGTCGGACGTCTGAGCGACATCGCAGAAAGGGCTTTAAAAGAAATGTCACAGTCGGACGTCTGAGCGACATCGCAGAAAGGACTTTAAAAGAAATGCCACAGTCGGACGTCTGAGCGACATCACAGAAAGGGCTTTAAAAGAAATGCCACAGTCGGACGTCTGAGCGACATCGCAGAAAGGGCTTTAAAAGAAATGCCACAGTCGGACGTCTGAGCGACATTGCAGAAAGGGCTTTAAAAGAAAT
>NW_021189680.1:0-923 GCF_002162155.2 Triticum dicoccoides | reverse complement strand
TCGGAAGCGAGCTCGCGGCGACGGCCGGAGTTCGGGCGAGACGCGAGCGAGAGCTAGGGGGCACAGGAAGGCGAGCTGGGGCGTGCTACGGGCTTGTGGAGACGTTCTGAGCACGATGGTGCACTCAGGTGGGAGCTCCAGTGGCTCTGGCCACGACAGCGACGAGGCACGGCGGCGGCGAGCTTCGGCCGTGGTGGAAGAAGGAGCTAGGGGACGAAATCAGGTGCGGGGAGTGAGGGGAAGAGAAGAGGAGCTCACGGGGAGTCGGACGAGACGCTAAGTGGGCTCGGGGACGTCCTGTCGGCGACGAATTGAACGGCGGCGATTGCCGGCCGTGGCGATGAAGATGGCGGTGATGGCGTGGCTACGGGGCACCCGGCGTCGCATGCATCGTGGTGGAGCTTCATGGGGTCGGGACGGAGCTCCTGAGCTCATCGGAAGGGCGAGGGGTGGCCGGTGGCTATGGATGCGATGGCGGCGCCCTCCGGTGGCTCTCGGTGGTGCTCCAAATCGAGAGAGGGAGAGAGCCAGAGCGAGCAGAGAGAGGGATAGCGGTCGGGGACGCCTCCGTGGCGTCGTTAGAGGGCTCGGGGAGGAAGCAGGAGGTGGCCAGGGGAAGCAGGAGGTGGCGCGCGCGGCGGCGTCGCGGTGTCTGTCCTCCTGGCAGGGAGGAAGACGACAGGGGGAGGGGTGGAGATGGGCTGGGCTGGCCAGGTGGGGGAGCTGGGCCAGGCTCTGGTGGGCTGCACGGTAAGGCCAGGTAACTTCCTTCTCTCTCTCTCTTTTATTTACTGTTTTCTATTTTTGTTCTGTTTTATTTAATTGGCACTGAATTTTTAATTCAAACAGAATTTGAAAACAGTGCCAAAACTCCCCTGGATATTTTTAAAGTCACTTAATGGACTTCTCCACACATAACAAAA
>NW_021189679.1:0-1411 GCF_002162155.2 Triticum dicoccoides | reverse complement strand
CTGTTGATAGAATGCGGAACAAGCTTTTGCCACATCGCGCTCCTCCTCTAAGGCGTCCAAACTGTCCTGCCGATCCAGCTCGGCTTCTCTTTCTTCGTACATGCACACGTGAGGTGAGTCATGAATTATATCGCAGGGCAAAACTGCCTCTGCACCGTATACCATAAAAAATGGTGTGAATCCGGTAGTACGATTTGGCGTGGTCCGCAGCCCCCAGAGTACGGAGTCGAGCTCCTCTACCTAGTGCATGTTAGATTCCTTAAGGGACCGCACTAGTCTGGGTTTGATGCCGCTCATGATTAGACCATTTGCTTGTTCGACTTGATCGTTAGTTTGAGGGTGATAGACTGAAGTGTAGTCGAGCTTGATGCCCATGTTTTTGCACCAGAGTTTAACCTCGTCGGCCATGAAGTTCGTGCCGTTATCAGTGATGATGCTATGGGGGACGCTATAACGGTGTACTGCCCTAGATATGAAGTCTATCACAGGTCCGGATTTGGCCGTCTTAACTGGCTTGGCCTCTATCCATTTGGTGAATTTTCCACCATGACCAATAGGTATTTTTGCTTGTGGGTTCCTCCTTTAAGGGGTCCAACCATGTCAAGCCCCCAGACCGCGAACGGCCAGGTGATGGGTATAGTCTTGAGGGCGGTGGGTGGCATGTGGCTTTGATTAGCAAAGAGCTGGCAACCGACGCATCGTTGGACTAAGTCCTGAGCATCTGCCCGGGCCGTCGGCCAATAAAATCCTGTACGGAAGGCCTTGCCTACCAGGGCCCGGGCTGCGGCGTGGTGCCCACCGAGTCCGGCATGAATTTCAGCCAGAAGATTTCGCCCTTCCTCTTCGGAGATGCACCTTTGAAGGACTCCGGTTGTGCTTTTCTTATAAAGCTCTCCCTCATGGACCTTGTAGGCTTTAGATCACCGTACTATGCAGCGGGCCTCGTTTTGGTCTTCGGGAAGTTCCTGCCTGGTTAAGCAGGCTAGGAATGGTTCCGTCCACGGGGCAATGACTGCCATTATTTCGTGGGCTGAAGGTGTTATTTCATTGGCAGAGCCACCGATTGTGTCAGAGTGTTCGGTGTTGGGCGGTGCGGTTGGGTCCGGGTTGTTGTTTCTGGACTCCCCTTCCCATAGTACGGATGGCTTGAAAAGCCGCTCCAGGAAGATGTTGGGAGGGACGGCGTCGCGCTTTGCGCTGATGCGTGCCAATACGTCGGCCGCCTGGTTATTATCCCGGGCTATATGGTGGAATTCGAGCCCTTCGAACCGAGCTGACATTTTTAAGACGGCGTTACGGTAAGCTGCCATTTTCGGATCCTTGGCGTCAAAGTCTCCATTTATTTGGGATATTGCGAGGTTTGAATCCCCGCAGACCTCTAGGCATTGAATGCCCATGGAGATTGCCATCC
>NW_021189678.1:0-1055 GCF_002162155.2 Triticum dicoccoides | reverse complement strand
GTATGTCGTTTGTTATCAAGGATCGGGAAGTATGTTACTGTTGAATAAAATGGTATATATAGTGAAAAACACAGAGAATAAAGTAAGATGATAGAGATTGTTATTCATTTCTGAAAGTAAGGAGAATATGCAAATACAATGACATAGTTAAGCAAAGTACAGTGTGGCTGGCTACGAATGAAGAAATCTATAGGGAAATGTTTGCGGATAATGTTGTCTACTAGTCTAATCCCTAAGCTGGCTGAGCTGGAGTTTAACCCAATCTGGAAGAGAAGCTTCATTTGTCTTGAACGTCAGCAAGTCCAGTAGAAAAGTGCACCTTAGGTCGTTAGAATCCTGCATTATAAGTTGATGATGAAGAGGTTGAGCTTGTTGTGCCAGTAATAGTTGCCATGTTTGTGTAAGTACTGAGGAAAATAGTTACCTTGCTTATGAAATTAATTAGATGGAGGTCATTCCAGTTGCGCATGAAGTTCAATACAAGAAAACCGCAATCATCCCTGGTAGTTCGTGAATGTTATATTAATTGGCAATGGCGACTCAAAAAACCAACTGAATCAAAGGGAACTTACGAGTTTTGTTGTTCTGGTATGTTCTCTACGACCTCAATACCCCAGCTAGGTATGTCCTCATCCCATCCAGGAAAAGCTAACCTCATGCACTCGGCGAGATGATATGCTATGGTGTGACATGTCTTGTTATGTCTAGATATTCTTGATTCGTTGAAGGGGCCTAGTGCACTGAGCGAGTCAAGTATCGATATTTTCTTGTTCTCCATGTCGAATGCATACAACGCATAGTGATTAACTAGATGAAGTGGTATGAGTATCTGGAAAGGAAAATGAGACCATGAAATTAGATAGCTCATAGCATATAAAAGTGGCGCACAGTACAGTATATGTTGATACCTGATGGCTTTGCGAAACGTCATAACGTATGTGTGTTCCAATGAAGTGTCCTAGCTGGTGCTCTGGAACCCAGAATTCACCCCCCGCCAAGGCATAGCTCTACAGCCACATTACAAATTAAGCATGGATGAAATAATGGAATGAGTG
>NW_021189677.1:0-3901 GCF_002162155.2 Triticum dicoccoides | reverse complement strand
CATCCCGTCGCCCTAGCCGCCCCGCCCCGTCGTCGCCGCCCCGTCCCGTCGCCCCTTCGTCGCCGGTGAGCTCGCCACGGCCGCCAATGTCCACACACACACAGAGTACTACACACACACACACACACACACACACTAGAGATACACACACACTACACACATTAGTTTATTTGTTATAAATTTTTCTGTTTTTTAGTTATAGAAATGTTAGAAATTATTCTGTTTTTTAGTTATATAAATATTAAAATGTTAGTTTTATAGAAATGTTATAAATGTTTTCTATTTTTTAGTTATAGAAATATTTATAGAAATGTTAGCAATTTTTCTGTTTTTTAGTTATATAAGTATTAGAATAGTTATGGAAATGTTAGTTATATAGTCATGAAATTTTAGAATTAGTTTTAGTTAGATGAATTAGATTAATGTCAAATTGTTAGAATTTGCATCTATATAGAATTTTAGTTATCACAATCCAATCATTTAAAAAAAGTTACTTTTTGCGGGCATATAGTATTTGTTCTCGATGATATGCCCGGCCCGCATCCTCGCCGTCGACCCGTTCGTGACGACGTCATGCTTCAGGGGACCCATGTCCGGGACTGGGCTCCGCCGGGCTGGCACTGGGAGGTGCTACCTGGAGGGGCGCGCCGCTTGGTGAGGAACCCGACCTCGGGTCCCGTCGTCGACCCTGATCTTCTTTGGTGGCGTTCGCGTGGGCCACATTCGGTGCAGAGGAAGCCGGCCCCGCCGGAGGTGGTGCGTCGCCGTGTCAGGGAGGAAGATGAGCACGTCCATCGCTACATGGCTGCTATGGACGACGTCAGGTTCTCCACTACTTGGCGGGTTCTTTGGGCAGATGACCGGAGATATGATCCTGTGATGGTTCCTTCTCTTTGGGTGTGCACCGCCCGCGCCCCAGGAACCGCGAGTGGCGCCCTAGATTCTTATGTAGTACTCGATCTTTATTAGGTACCTAGCCAGTGATGTATTCGATATATAGTATTCGAGACGATGTATTCGAGATTATATATATTAAGACGATGATGTATTCAAGATTATATATTCGAGAGGATGTATTCTAGATTCAGATTTTCCTTATTGATTAATTGCATCCATGCATTGTAATTTGAATACTAAATTGTTTTATATTTCTTCTGTATTATTAGTAAAGTAAAAGCTATGGCGGACAATACCGGCAGAGAGAGAGAAGAGGAATTGTTCGACATCATACCCAGCCCTCACAGGCTAGATGATCTGAATGAAGCAGATGACGGCTCCCAATATCTTAACAATACCGGAGAGGATGATGAAAAGATATTCGATCTCGACGACCGGGTTGATGAAGTCATGAACTATGATTATGATTATGACACAGACAATGTTTGTGATGACACAGACAATGCTGATCTTCAAATAACAAACACTACCGGCGAGGTATATTTATATAAGCATGCATCATGGTGATCATCACATGTTTTTTTATTGAAGATATATTAAAGAATCGATCTTTCTTCTTTCAGCCCTCCGGATCAAGCAAATCTGCTTCTACAGACAGCAAGACAAAGCGAGGCCCGGGAAGATTGTTGAAGGATGGTGTAAAGTACCACATCGAATCCATCAAACCTAGTGGCGAACCCCTCACGCCTAAGAACACTGCGAACAAGTGGACTCGTCAGTGCGGAGCTCTTGTGAAGGACAAACTCCCAATCTCCATTCAAGAATGGAAAGAGCCAAAGACTAAACGTCCAGGTGTTACTTGGGTCGATGGCAGAGCCAAAGAAGACCTGGTGAAATCTCTGATGGAACATTTCACCCTACCAGATCATTTCACTAAAGCAGATGTGGACAAAGTCAAGGCCGCTGCTCTTAAGAAGATGGCAATTGCATTCAACCCACAAGAAAACTGTATGGGCCAACTACCTCGCTAATGAAAGGAAGACTCCAGATTTCAAGGGAACACTGGAGAAGCAAAGAGAATATTGGGACGATTTCGTGACCTTCAAGGATTCAGAAATATCTAAGGAACGGTCGATGAAAAACAAGGGAAATGCCGCAAGAAAGACGCAGTTCCATAGGCTGGGTCCAGGTGGCTACGCGGTGGCATTGCCTAAGTGGGATAAGTCTGAGCAAGAGATGGAGGATGCAGGGGTCACTCCGGTTACCCGGCACTGGCCCCCCAGGTGCAGAACTTGGTTCTATGCGCATGGGGGGGGGGCATTGGACCCGAAGACAGGCATGGTTTCGAAGAAGGCAAGTCTAAAAGGAGTCGAACAAAAGATAATTGTGGCAATAGAAGAAGCTCGAGCGGGGGTGTTCACGCCCAACAGAGAGAACGACGAGCTTACGCGCGCCCTGGGAAATCCTGAACACCCGGGAAGAACACGAGGCATGGGTGTTATTCCCTGGTATGAGGGCTTTTCAGACTGGAATGACGACTACAGGTCCCGTGCAAGAAAGAAGATGGAGGAGGAGAAGAAGAGGAAGCTGGAGGAGGAGCAGAGGAAGCAGGACGCAGAACGCCTTCAAGGCCTAGAAGCAAGGCACGCGGACCTGGCACTCAAATTCCAGCAGCAGCAGCAGCAGATCGACTCACTTAGCCAGGAAAGGGGGTCTCAGCAGCGGCAACAGCAAGCGCATGATCGTCCAGCATTGGATAGCACCGTCCCATCCATGCCGAGAAGCAGCGTTGGTTCTGCCCCAGGCGACACACAGCAGGATAAATACCCTGTGGATGACATGATAGAGAACACTAACTGCGAGCTACACTCCAAAATGAAGAACATATCCATGAAGGTGGCGGACGGTGTTGCTTTTCCAGTTACCCCCGAAGCAACCTACCATTGCATCCCGATTTCAGAGGGCTATGCTCGTGTCATGGTTGATGAAGTGGTGGACGCATATTCGGGGCTAACGCTTGACATTCCTGGAGGTGAAGATGAGCGCACACTCGAAGAGGCCATACATCGTATCATCCTATGGAGAAAGGATTGCATAATCTTTCGAAGTCCACCGACACCGTGTCGTCTGCCGACTCCTCGAAGTCTGCCACCGAGTCAGCAGACTCCCACTCCTCCAAGTCCACGAACGCGTGAGACGACTCCTCCTCGAAGTCCGCCACCTCCTCCAAGTCCCTGAACGCGTGAGCTGACTCCTCCGGTTTCAAGCCCGGCACAGCGTCATGCCACTTCTCCGGTTGCATGTCCGGCACCGTGTCAGGCCACACCTCCTGCTTCAAGTCCGGCACATCGTCAGGCCACTTCTCCTGGTCCAACTCCACGTCAGCCGTCTCTTCCGTCTCAGCAATCGCAGAAGAGACATCCCACAGCTTTGGTGCATAGCGGTACGAGTCGAGGTAGTTCAGGAAGTACAGACGAAGGCAAGCGATATAAATATGGTCCAAGCCTCGCTCCTCTTCCTCAGAGGCCTTACGACATGACTAAGGAGCAAAACACAGCCATAGTGCAAGCCCAAGTGGACGCCCATTTTGGACCGAAACCGGCACCGCCGCCAAAGGAGAAAGTGCCTGAGAAAGTAATTGACCACTTCATTCGTATGGCTAGAGAACCAGCTCCCAAGCCTATTGACTCGGACTATGAGCGCCAAATCAGGAAGGCACATCGAGCACGACTACAGAAGGAAGCGAGCTCAAGCTCGAGCCAACAAGCAGCTGGCAAAAAATGCGGGAAAACCATTCCCCAGTTGGGAGAACAGGCGGCGCAAGCAATCCCCCCGCTTGTTGTGCCAACAACACATGAGAGGAGTAGTACGCGCGCCAAATATTATTGTGGGCAAACCGTTAGCGTTCCCCAGCATGGCGATGTGGTAATAACAGAGGATCATATAATGCAGACTCAAATGCTCAATATCTCTGTTGGACAACTCCTCGAAATCGAGCCCATGC